>NW_026947982.1:0-63000 GCF_034190915.1 Cavia porcellus
AGGAGTGAGAAAAACATCACGGGGTGGTGCGCATTGTATGGGTGTGTGTTACATTACATTCACTAGTAGGAGTGAGAAAAACATCACGGGGTGTTGCGCATTGCATGGGTGTGTGTTACATTACATTCACTAGTAGGAGTGAGAAAAACATCACGGGGTGGTGCGCATTGCATGGGTGTGTGTTACATTACATTCACTAGTAGGAGTGAGAAAAACATAACGGGGTGGTGCGCATTGCATGGGTGTGTGTTACATTACATTCACTAGTAGGAGTGAGAAAAACATCACGGGGTGGTGCGCATTGCATGGGTGTGTGTTACATTACATTCACTAGTAGGAGTGAGAAAAACATCACGGGGTGGTGCGCATTGCATGGGTGTGTGTTACATTACATTCACTAGTAGGAGTGAGAAAAACATCACGGGGTGGTGCGCACTGCATGGGTGTGTGTTACATTACATTCACTAGTAGGAGTGAGAAAAACATCACGGGGTGGTGCGCACTGCATGGGTGTGTGTTACATTACATTCACTAGTAGGAGTGAGAAAAACATCACGGGGTGGTGCGCACTGCATGGGTGTGTGTTACATTACATTCACTAGTAGGAGTGAGAAAAACATCACGGTGTGGTGCGCACTGTATGGGTGTGTGTTACATTACATTCACTAGTAGGAGTGAGAAAAACATCACGGGGTGTCGCGCACTGTATGGGTGTGTGTTACATTAGATTCACTAGTAGGAGTGAGAAAAACATCACGGGGCGGTGCGCATTGTATGGGTGTGTGTTACATTAGATTCACTAGTAGGAGTGAGAAAAACATCACGGGGCGGCGCGCATTTTATGGGTGTGTGTTACATTACATTCACTAGTAGGAATGAGAAAAACATCACGGGGCGGTGCGCAATGTATGGGTGTGTGTTACATTACATTCACTAGTAGGAGTGAGAAAAACATCACGGGGCCGTGCGCATTGTATGCTTGTGTGTTACATTACATTAACTAGTAGGAGTGAGAAAAACATCACGGGGTGGTGCGCATTGTATGCTTGTGTGTTACATTACATTCACTAGTAGGAGTGAGAAAAACATCACGGGGTGGTGCGCATTGTATGGGTGTGTGTTACATTACATTCACTAGTAGGAGTGAGAAAAACATCACGGGGTGGTGCGCATTGTATGGGTGTGTGATACATTAGATACACTAGTAGGAGTGAGAAAAACATCACGGGGTGGTGCGCATTGTATGCGTGTGTGTTACATTAGATTCACTTGTAGGAGTGAGAAAAACATCACGGGGTGGTGCGCATTGTATGGGTGTGTATTACATTAGATTCACTAGTAGGAGTGAGAAAAACATTACGGGGTGGTGCGCATTTTATGGGTGTGTGTTACATTAGATTCACTAGTAGGAGTGAGAAAAACATCACGGGGTGGTGCGCATTGTATGGGTGTGTGTTACATTACATTCACTAGTAGGAGTGAGAAAAACATCACGGGGTGGTGCGCATTGTATGGGTGTGTGGTACATTACATTCACTAGTAGGAGTGAGAAAAACATCACGGGGTGGTGCGCATTGTATGGGTGTGTGTTACATTACATTCACTAGTAGGAGTGAGAAAAACATCACGGGGTGCTGCGCATTGTATGGGTGTGTGTTACATTACATTCACTAGTAGGAGTGAGAAAAACATCACGGGGTGGTGCGCATTCTATGCGTGTGTGTTACATTACATTCACTAGTAGGAGTGAGAAAAACATCACGGTGTGGTGCGCATTCTATGCGTGTGTGTTACATTACATTCACTAGTAGGAGTGAGAAAAACATCACGGGGTGGTGCGCATTGTATGGGTGTGTGTTACATTACATTCACAATAGGAGTGAGAAAAACATCACGGGGTGGTGCGCATTGTATGGGTGTGTGTTACATTACATACACTAGTAAGAGTGAGAAAAACATCACCGGGTGGTGCGCATTGTATGGGTGTGTGTTACATTACATTCACTAGTAGGAGTGAGAAAAACATCACGGGGTGGTGCGCATTGCATGGGTGTGTGTTACATTACATTCACTAGTAGGAGTGACAAAAACATCACGGGGTGGTGCGCATTGCATGGGTGTGTGTTACATTACATTCACTAGTAGGAGTGAGAAAAACATCACGGGGTGGTGCGCATTGTATGGGTGTGTGTTGCATTACATTCACTAGCAGGAGTGAGAAAAACATCACGGGGTGGTGCGCATTGTATGGGTGTGTCTTACATTACATTCACTAGCAGGAGTGAGAAAAACATCACGGGGTGGTGCGCATTGCATGGGTGTGTGTTACATTACATTCACTAGCAGGAGTGAGAAAAACATCACGGGGTGGTGCGCATTTCTTGGGTGTGTGTTACATTACATTCACTAGTAGGAGTGAGAAAAACATCACGGGGTGGTGCGCATTGCATGGGTGTGTGTTACATTACATTCACTAGTAGGAGTGAGAAAAACATCACGGGGTGGTGCACATTGCATGGGTGTGTGTTACATTACATTCACTAGTAGGAGTGAGAAAAACATCACGGGGTGGTGCGCATTGCATGGGTGTGTGTTACATTACATTCACTAGTAGGAGTGAGAAAAACATCACGGGGTGGTGCGCATTGCATGGGTGTGTGTTACATTACATTCACTAGTAGGAGTGAGAAAAACATCACGGGGTGGTGCGCATTGCATGGGTGTGTGTTACATTACATTCACTAGTAGGAGTGAGAAAAACATCACGGGGTGGTGCGCATTGCATGGGTGTGTGTTACATTACATTCACTAGTAGGAGTGAGAAAAACATCACGGGGTGGTGCGCACTGCATGGGTGTGTGTTGCATTACATTCACTAGTAGGAGTGAGAAAAACATCACGGGGTGGTGCGCATTGCATGGGTGTGTGTTGCATTACATTCACTAGTAGGAGTGAGAAAAACATCAAGGGGTGGTGCGCATTGCATGGGTGTGTGTTACATTACATTCACTAGTAGGAGTGAGAAAAACATCACGGGGTGGTGCGCATTGCATGGGTGTGTGTTGCATTACATTCACTAGTAGGAGTGAGAAAAACATCACGGGGTGGTGCGCATTGCATGGGTGTGTGTTACATTACATTCACTAGTAGGAGTGAGAAAAACATCACGGGGTGGTGCGCATTGCATGGGTGTGTGTTACACTACATTCACTAGTAGGAGTGAGAAAAACATCACGGGGTGGTGCGCACTGCATGGGTGTGTGTTACATTACATTCACTAGTAGGAGTGAGAAAAACATCACGGGGTGGTGCGCACTGCATGGGTGTGTGTTACATTACATTCACTAATAGGAGTGAGAAAAACATCACGGGGTGGTGGGCATTGAATGCGTGTGTGATACATTAGATTCACTTGTAGGAGTGAGAAAAACATCACGGGGTGGTGCGCATTGTATGGGTGTGTGTTACATTAGATTCACTTGTAGGAGTGAGAAAAACATCACGGGGTGGTGCGCATTGTATGGGTGTGTGTTGCATTACATTCACTAGTAGGAGTGAGAAAAACATCACGGGGTGGTGCGCATTGTATGGGTGTGTGTTGCATTACATTCACTAGTAGGAGTGAGAAAAACATCACGGGGTGGTGCGCATTGTATGGGTGTGTGTTACATTACATTCACTAGTAGGAGTGAGAAAAACATCACGGGGTGGTGCGCATTGTATGGGTGTGTGTTACATTAGATTCACTTGTAGGAGTGAGAAAAACATCACGGGGTGGTGCGCATTGTATGGGTGTGTGTTGCATTACATTCACTAGCAGGAGTGAGAAAAACATCACGGGGTGGTGCGCATTGTATGGGTGTATGTTGCATTACATTCACTAGCAGGAGTGAGAAAAACATCACGGGGTGGTGCGCATTGTATGGGCGTGTGTTACATTACATTCACTAGTAGGAGTGAGAAAAACATCACGGGGTGTTGCGCATTGCATGGGTGTGTGTTACATTACATTCACTAGTAGGAGTGAGAAAAACATCACGGGGTGGTGCGCATTGCATGGGTGTGTGTTACATTACATTCACTAGTAGGAGTGAGAAAAACATCACGGGGTGGTGCGCATTGCATGGGTGTGTGTTACATTACATTCACCAGTAGGAGTGAGAAAAACATCACGGGGTGGTGCGCATTGCATGGGTGTGTGTTACATTACATTCACTTGTAGGAGTGAGAAAAACATCACGGGGTGGTGCGCATTGCATGGGTGTGTGTTACATTACATTCACTAGTAGGAGTGAGAAAAACATCACGGGGTGGTGCGCATTGCATGGGTGTGTGTTACATTACATTCACTAGTAGGAGTGAGAAAAACATCACGGGGTGGTGCGCACTGCATGGGTGTGTGTTACATTACATTCACTAGTAGGAGTGAGAAAAACATCACGGGGTGGTGCGCACTGCATGGGTGTGTGTTACATTACATTCACTAGTAGGAGTGAGAAAAACATCACGGGGTGGTGCGCTTGAATGCGTGTGTGATACATTAGATTCACTTGTAGGAGTGAGAAAAACATCACGGGGTGGTGCGCATTGTATGGGTGTGTGTTACATTACATTCACTAGTAGGAGTGAGAAAAACATCACGGGGTGGTGCGCATTGTATGCTTGTGTGTTACATTACATTCACTAGTAGGAGTGAGAAAAACATCACGGGGTGGTGCGCATTGTATGCTTGTGTGTTACATTACATTCACTAGTAGGAGTGAGAAAAACATCACGGGGTGGTGCGCATTGTATGGGTGTGTGTTACATTACATTCACTAGTAGGAGTGAGAAAAACATCACGGGGTGGTGCGCATTGTATGGGTGTGTGATACATTAGATTCACTAGTAGGAGTGAGAAAAACATCACGGGGTGGTTCGCATTGTATGCGTGTGTGTTACATTAGATTCACTTGTAGGAGTGAGAAAAACATCACGGGGTGGTGCGCATTGTATGGGTGTGTGTTACATTAGATTCACTAGTAGGAGTGAGAAAAACATCACGGGGTGGTGCGCATTGCATGGGTGTGTGTTACATTACATTCACTAGTAGGAGTGAGAAAAACATCACGGGGTGGTGCGCATTGCATGGGTGTGTGTTACATTACATTCACTAGTAGGAGTGAGAAAAACATCACGGGGTGGTGCGCATTGCATGGGTGTGTGTTACATTACATTCACTAGTAGGAGTGAGAAAAACATCACGGGGTGGTGCGCATTGCATGGGTGTGTGTTACATTACATTCACTAGTAGGAGTGAGAAAAACATCACGGGGTGGTGCGCATTGCATGGGTGTGTGTTACATTACATTCACTAGTAGGAGTGAGAAAAACATCACGGGGTGGTGCGCATTGCATGGGTGTGTGTTACATTACATTCACTAGTAGGAGTGAGAAAAACATCACGGGGTGGTGCGCACTGCATGGGTGTGTGTTACATTACATTCACTAGTAGGAGTGAGAAAAACATCACGGGGTGGTGCGCATTGTATGGGTGTGTGTTGCATTACATTCACTAGTAGGAGTGAGAAAAACATCACGGGGTGGTGCGCATTGCATGGGTGTGTGTTACATTACATTCACTAGTAGGAGTGAGAAAAACATCACGGGGTGGTGCGCATTGCATGGGTGTGTGTTACATTACATTCACTAGTAGGAGTGAGAAAAACATCACGGGGTGGTGCGCATTGTATGGGTGTGTGATACATTAGATTCACTTGTAGGAGTGAGAAAAACATCACGGGGTGGTGCGCATTGTATGGGTGTGTGTTACATTACATTCACTAGTAGGAGTGAGAAAAATATCACGGTGTGGTGCGCATTGTATGGGTGTGTGTTACATTACATTCACTAGTAGGAGTGAGAAAAACATCACGGGGTGGTGCGCATTGTATGGGTGTGTGTTACATTACATTCACTAGTAGGAGTGAGAAAAACATCACGGGGTGGTGCGCATTGTATGGGTGTGTGATACATTAGATTCACTTGTAGGAGTGAGAAAAACATCACGGGGTGGTGCGCATTGTATGGGTGTGTGTTACATTAGATTCACTTGTAGGAGTGAGAAAAACATCACGGGGTGGTGCGCATTGTATGGGTGTGTGTTACATTACATTCACTAGTAGGAGTGAGAAAAACATCACGGGGTGGTGCGCATTGTATGGGTGTGTGTTGCATTACATTCATTAGTAGGAGTGAGAAAAACATCACGGGGTGGTGCGCATTGTATGGGTGTGTGTTACATTACATTCACTAGTAGGAGTGAGAAAAACATCACGGGGTGGTGCGCATTGCATGGGTGTGTGTTACATTACATTCACTAGTAGGAGTGAGAAAAACATCACGGGGTGGTGCGCATTGTATGGGTGTGTGTTACATTACATTCACTAGTAGGAGTGAGAAAAACATCACGGGGTGGTGCGCATTGCATGGGTGTGTGTTACATTACATTCACTAGTAGGAGTGAGAAAAACATCACGGGGTGGTGCGCATTGCATGGGTGTGTGTTACATTACATTCACTAGTAGGAGTGAGAAAAACATCACGGGGTGGTGCGCATTGCATGGGTGTGTGTTACATTACATTCACTAGTAGGAGTGACAAAAACATCACGGGGTGGTGCGCATTGCATGGGTGTGTGTTACATTACATTCACTAGTAGGAGTGAGAAAAACATCACGGGGTGGTGCGCATTGTATGGGTGTGTGTTACATTACATTCACTAGTAGGAGTGACAACAACATCACGGGGTGGTGCGCATTGCATGGGTGTGTGTTACATTACATTCACTAGTAGGAGTGAGAAAAACATCACGGGGTGGTGCGCATTGCATGGGTGTGTGTTACATTACATTCACTAGTAGGAGTGAGAAAAACATCACGGGGTGGTGCGCATTGTATGGGTGTGTGATACATTAGATTCACTTGTAGGAGTGAGAAAAACTTCACGGGGTGGTGCGCATTGTATGGGTGTGTGTTACAATACATTCACTAGTAGGAGTGAGAAAAACATCACGGTGTGGTGCGCATTGTATGGGTGTGTGTTACATTACATTCACTAGTAGGAGTGAGAAAAACATCACGGGGTGGTGCGCATTGTATGGGTGTGTGTTACATTACATTCACTAGTAGGAGTGAGAAAAACATCACGGGGTGGTGCGCATTGCATGGGTGTGTGTTACATTACATTCACTAGTAGGAGTGAGAAAAACATCACGGGGTGGTGCGCACTGCATGGGTGTGTGTTACATTACATTCACTAGTAGGAGTGAGAAAAACATCACGGGGTGGTGCGAACTGCATGGGTGTGTGTTACATTACATTCACTAGTAGGAGTGAGAAAAACATCATGGGGTGGTGCGCTCTGCATGGGTGTGTGTTACATTACATTCACTAGTAGGAGTGAGAAAAACATCACGGGGTGGTGCGCATTGTATGCGTGTGTGATACATTAGATTCACTAGTAGGAGTGAGAAAAACATCACGGGGTGGTGCGCATTGTATGGGTGTGTGTTACATTAGATTCACTTGTAGGAGTGAGAAAAACATCACGGGGTGGTGCGCAATGTATGGGTGTGTGTTACATTACATTCACTAGTAGGAGTGAGAAAAACATCACGGGGTGGTGCGCATTGTATCGGTGTGTGTTGCATTACATTCACTAGTAGGAGTGAGAAAAACATCACGGGGTGGTGCGCATTGTATGGGTGTGTGTTACATTACATTCACTAGTAGGAGTGAGAAAAACATCACGGGGTGGTGCGCATTGTATGGGTGTGTGATACATTACATTCACTTGTAGGAGTGAGAAAAACATCACGGGGTGGTGCGCATTGTATGGGTGTGTGTTACATTAGATTCACTTGTAGGAGTGAGAAAAACATCACGGGGTGGTGCGCATTGTATGGGTGTGTGTTACATTACATTCACTAGTAGGAGTGAGAAAAACATCACGGAGTGGTGCGCATTGTATGGGTGTGTGTTGCATTACATTCACTAGTAGGAGTGAGAAAAACATCACGGGGTGGTGCGCATTGTATGGGTGTGTGTTACATTACATTCACTAGTAGGAGTGAGAAAAACATCACGGGGTGGTGCGCATTGCATGGGTGTGTGTTACATTACATTCACTAGTAGGAGTGAGAAAAACATCACGGGGTGGTGCGCACTGCATGGGTGTGTGATACATTAGATTCACTTGTAGGAGTGAGAAAAACATCACGGGGTGGTGCGCATTGTATGGGTGTGTGTTACATTACATTCACTAGTAGGAGTGAGAAAAACATCACGGGGTGGTGCGCATTGTATGGGTGTGTGATACATTAGATTCACTTGTAGGAGTGAGAAAAACATCACGGGGTGGTGCGCATTGTATGGGTGTGTGTTACATTAGATTCACTTGTAGGAGTGAGAAAAACATCACGGGGTGGTGCGCATTGTATGGGTGTGTGTTACATTACATTCACTAGTAGGAGTGAGAAAAACATCACGGGGTGGTGCGCATTGTATGGGTGTGTGTTGCATTACATTCATTAGTAGGAGTGAGAAAAACATCACGGGGTGGTGCGCATTGTATGGGTGTGTGTTACATTACATTCACTAGTAGGAGTGAGAAAAACATCACGGGGTGGTGCGCATTGCATGGGTGTGTGTTACATTACATTCACTAGTAGGAGTGAGAAAAACATCACGGGGTGGTGCGCATTGTATGGGTGTGTGTTACATTACATTCACTAGTAGGAGTGAGAAAAACATCACGGGGTGGTGCGCATTGCATGGGTGTGTGTTACATTACATTCACTAGTAGGAGTGAGAAAAACATCACGGGGTGGTGCGCATTGCATGGGTGTGTGTTACATTACATTCACTAGTAGGAGTGAGAAAAACATCACGGGGTGGTGCGCATTGCATGGGTGTGTGTTACATTACATTCACTAGTAGGAGTGACAAAAACATCACGGGGTGGTGCGCATTGCATGGGTGTGTGTTACATTACATTCACTAGTAGGAGTGAGAAAAACATCACGGGGTGGTGCGCATTGTATGGGTGTGTGTTACATTACATTCACTAGTAGGAGTGACAACAACATCACGGGGTGGTGCGCATTGCATGGGTGTGTGTTACATTACATTCACTAGTAGGAGTGAGAAAAACATCACGGGGTGGTGCGCATTGCATGGGTGTGTGTTACATTACATTCACTAGTAGGAGTGAGAAAAACATCACGGGGTGGTGCGCATTGTATGGGTGTGTGATACATTAGATTCACTTGTAGGAGTGAGAAAAACATCACGGGGTGGTGCGCATTGTATGGGTGTGTGTTACAATACATTCACTAGTAGGAGTGAGAAAAACATCACGGTGTGGTGCGCATTGTATGGGTGTGTGTTACATTACATTCAGTAGTAGGAGTGAGAAAAACATCACGGGGTGGTGCGCATTGTATGGGTGTGTGTTACATTACATTCACTAGTAGGAGTGAGAAAAACATCACGGGGTGGTGCGCATTGCATGGGTGTGTGTTACATTACATTCACTAGTAGGAGTGAGAAAAACATCACGGGGTGGTGCGCACTGCATGGGTGTGTGTTACATTACATTCACTAGTAGGAGTGAGAAAAACATCACGGGGTGGTGCGAACTGCATGGGTGTGTGTTACATTACATTCACTAGTAGGAGTGAGAAAAACATCATGGGGTGGTGCGCTCTGCATGGGTGTGTGTTACATTACATTCACTAGTAGGAGTGAGAAAAACATCACGGGGTGGTGCGCATTGTATGCGTGTGTGATACATTAGATTCACTAGTAGGAGTGAGAAAAACATCACGGGGTGGTGCGCATTGTATGGGTGTGTGTTACATTAGATTCACTTGTAGGAGTGAGAAAAACATCACGGGGTGGTGCGCAATGTATGGGTGTGTGTTACATTACATTCACTAGTAGGAGTGAGAAAAACATCACGGGGTGGTGCGCATTGTATCGGTGTGTGTTGCATTACATTCACTAGTAGGAGTGAGAAAAACATCACGGGGTGGTGCGCATTGTATGGGTGTGTGTTACATTACATTCACTAGTAGGAGTGAGAAAAACATCACGGGGTGGTGCGCATTGTATGGGTGTGTGATACATTACATTCACTTGTAGGAGTGAGAAAAACATCACGGGGTGGTGCGCATTGTATGGGTGTGTGTTACATTAGATTCACTTGTAGGAGTGAGAAAAACATCACGGGGTGGTGCGCATTGTATGGGTGTGTGTTACATTACATTCACTAGTAGGAGTGAGAAAAACATCACGGAGTGGTGCGCATTGTATGGGTGTGTGTTGCATTACATTCACTAGTAGGAGTGAGAAAAACATCACGGGGTGGTGCGCATTGTATGGGTGTGTGTTACATTACATTCACTAGTAGGAGTGAGAAAAACATCACGGGGTGGTGCGCATTGCATGGGTGTGTGTTACATTACATTCACTAGTAGGAGTGAGAAAAACATCACGGGGTGGTGCGCACTGCATGGGTGTGTGTTACATTACATTCACTAGTAGGAGTGAGAAAAACATCACGGGGTGGTGCGCATTGTATGGGTGTGTGTTGCATTACATTCACTAGTAGGAGTGAGAAAAACATCACGGGGTGGTGCGCATTGCATGGGTGTGTGTTACATTACATTCACTAGTAGGAGTGAGAAAAACATCACGGGGTGGTGCGCATTGCATGGGTGTGTGTTACATTACATTCACTAGTAGGAGTGAGAAAAACATCACGGGGTGGTGCGCATTGTATGGGTGTGTGATACATTAGATTCACTTGTAGGAGTGAGAAAAACATCACGGGGTGGTGCGCATTGTATGGGTGTGTGTTACATTACATTCACTAGTAGGAGTGAGAAAAATATCACGGTGTGGTGCGCATTGTATGGGTGTGTGTTACATTACATTCACTAGTAGGAGTGAGAAAAACATCACGGGGTGGTGCGCATTGTATGGGTGTGTGTTACATTACATTCACTAGTAGGAGTGAGAAAAACATCACGGGGTGGTGCGCATTGTATGGGTGTGTGATACATTAGATTCACTTGTAGGAGTGAGAAAAACATCACGGGGTGGTGCGCATTGTATGGGTGTGTGTTACATTAGATTCACTTGTAGGAGTGAGAAAAACATCACGGGGTGGTGCGCATTGTATGGGTGTGTGTTACATTACATTCACTAGTAGGAGTGAGAAAAACATCACGGGGTGGTGCGCATTGTATGGGTGTGTGTTGCATTACATTCATTAGTAGGAGTGAGAAAAACATCACGGGGTGGTGCGCATTGTATGGGTGTGTGTTACATTACATTCACTAGTAGGAGTGAGAAAAACATCACGGGGTGGTGCGCATTGCATGGGTGTGTGTTACATTACATTCACTAGTAGGAGTGAGAAAAACATCACGGGGTGGTGCGCATTGTATGGGTGTGTGTTACATTACATTCACTAGTAGGAGTGAGAAAAACATCACGGGGTGGTGCGCATTGCATGGGTGTGTGTTACATTACATTCACTAGTAGGAGTGATAAAAACATCACGGGGTGGTGCGCATTGCATGGGTGTGTGTTACATTACATTCACTAGTAGGAGTGAGAAAAACATCACGGGGTGGTGCGCATTGCATGGGTGTGTGTTACATTACATTCACTAGTAGGAGTGACAAAAACATCACGGGGTGGTGCGCATTGCATGGGTGTGTGTTACATTACATTCACTAGTAGGAGTGAGAAAAACATCACGGGGTGGTGCGCATTGTATGGGTGTGTGTTACATTACATTCACTAGTAGGAGTGACAACAACATCACGGGGTGGTGCGCATTGCATGGGTGTGTGTTACATTACATTCACTAGTAGGAGTGAGAAAAACATCACGGGGTGGTGCGCATTGCATGGGTGTGTGTTACATTACATTCACTAGTAGGAGTGAGAAAAACATCACGGGGTGGTGCGCATTGTATGGGTGTGTGATACATTAGATTCACTTGTAGGAGTGAGAAAAACATCACGGGGTGGTGCGCATTGTATGGGTGTGTGTTACAATACATTCACTAGTAGGAGTGAGAAAAACATCACGGTGTGGTGCGCATTGTATGGGTGTGTGTTACATTACATTCACTAGTAGGAGTGAGAAAAACATCACGGGGTGGTGCGCATTGTATGGGTGTGTGTTACATTACATTCACTAGTAGGAGTGAGAAAAACATCACGGGGTGGTGCGCATTGCATGGGTGTGTGTTACATTACATTCACTAGTAGGAGTGAGAAAAACATCACGGGGTGGTGCGCACTGCATGGGTGTGTGTTACATTACATTCACTAGTAGGAGTGAGAAAAACATCACGGGGTGGTGCGAACTGCATGGGTGTGTGTTACATTACATTCACTAGTAGGAGTGAGAAAAACATCATGGGGTGGTGCGCTCTGCATGGGTGTGTGTTACATTACATTCACTAGTAGGAGTGAGAAAAACATCACGGGGTGGTGCGCATTGTATGCGTGTGTGATACATTAGATTCACTAGTAGGAGTGAGAAAAACATCACGGGGTGGTGCGCATTGTATGGGTGTGTGTTACATTAGATTCACTTGTAGGAGTGAGAAAAACATCACGGGGTGGTGCGCAATGTATGGGTGTGTGTTACATTACATTCACTAGTAGGAGTGAGAAAAACATCACGGGGTGGTGCGCATTGTATCGGTGTGTGTTGCATTACATTCACTAGTAGGAGTGAGAAAAACATCACGGGGTGGTGCGCATTGTATGGGTGTGTGTTACATTACATTCACTAATAGGAGTGAGAAAAACATCACGGGGTGGTGCGCATTGTATGGGTGTGTGATACATTACATTCACTTGTAGGAGTGAGAAAAACATCACGGGGTGGTGCGCATTGTATGGGTGTGTGTTACATTAGATTCACTTGTAGGAGTGAGAAAAACATCACGGGGTGGTGCGCATTGTATGGGTGTGTGTTACATTACATTCACTAGTAGGAGTGAGAAAAACATCACGGAGTGGTGCGCATTGTATGGGTGTGTGTTGCATTACATTCACTAGTAGGAGTGAGAAAAACATCACGGGGTGGTGCGCATTGTATGGGTGTGTGTTACATTACATTCACTAGTAGGAGTGAGAAAAACATCACGGGGTGGTGCGCATTGCATGGGTGTGTGTTACATTACATTCACTAGTAGGAGTGAGAAAAACATCACGGGGTGGTGCGCATTGTATGGGTGTGTGTTACATTACATTCACTAGTAGGAGTGAGAAAAACATCACGGGGTGGTGCGCATTGCATGGGTGTGTGTTACATTACATTCACTAGTAGGAGTGAGAAAAACATCACGGGGTGGTGCGCATTGCATGGGTGTGTGTTACATTACATTCACTAGTAGGAGTGAGAAAAACATCACGGGGTGGTGCGCATTGCATGGGTGTGTGTTACATTACATTCACTAGTAGGAGTGAGAAAAACATCACGGGGTGTTGCGCATTGCATGGGTGTGTGTTACATTACATTCACTAGCAGGAGTGAGAAAAACATCACGGGGTGGTACGCACTGCATGGGTGTGTGTTACATTACATTCACTAGTAGGAGTGAGAAAAACATCACGGGGTGGTGCGCAATGCATGGGTGTGTGTTACATTACATTCACTAGTAGGAGTGAGAAAAACATCACGGGGTGGTGCGCACTGCATGGGTGTGTGTTACATTACATTCACTAGTAGGAGTGGGAAAAACATCACGGGGTGGTGCGCATTGTATGGGTGTGTGTTACATTACATTCACTAGTAGGAGTGAGAAAAACATCATGGTGTGGTGCGCACTGTATGGGTGTGTGTTACATTACATTCACTAGTAGGAGTGAGAAAAACATCACGGGGTGGTGCGCACTGTATGGGTGTGTGTTACATTAGATTCACTAGTAGGAGTGAGAAAAACATCACGGGGCGGTGCGCATTGTATGGGTGTGTGTTACATTAGATTCACTAGTAGGAGTGAGAAAAACATCACTGGGCGGTGCGCATTGGATGGGTGTGTGTTACATTACATTCACTAGTAGGAGTGAGAAAAACATCAGGGGGGGTGCGCATTGTATGCTTGTGTGTTACATTACATTCACTAGTAGGAGTGAGAAAAACATCACGGGGTGTTGCGCATTGTATGGGTGTTTGTTACATAACATTCACTAGTAGGAGTGAGAAAAACATCACGGGGTGGTGCGCATTGTATGGGTGTGTGTTGCATTACATTCACTAGTAGGAGTGAGAAAAACATCACGGTGTGGTGCGCATTGTATGGGTGTGTGTTACATTACATTCACTAGTAGGAGTGAGAAAAACATCACGGGGTGGTGCGCATTGTATGGGTGTGTGATACATTAGATTCACTTGTAGGAGTGAGAAAAACATCAAGGGGTGGTGCGCATTGTATGGGTGTGTGTTACATTACATTCACTAGTAGGAGTGAGAAAAACATCACGGGGTGGTGCGCATTGTATGGGTGTGTGTTGCATTACATTCACTAGCAGGAGTGAGAAAAACATCACGGGGTGGTGCGCATTGTATGGGTGTGTGTTACATTACATTCACTAGCAGGAGTGAGAAAAACATCACGGGGTGGTGCGCATTGCATGGGTGTGTGTTACATTACATTCACTAGCAGGAGTGAGAAAAACATCACGGGGTGGTGCGCATTGTATGGGTGTGTGTTACATTACATTCACTAGTAGGAGTGAGAAAAACATCATGGGGTGGTGCGCATTGCATGGGTGTGTGTTACATTACATTCACTAGTAGGAGTGAGAAAACCATCACGGGGTGGTGCGCATTGCATGGGTGTGTGTTACATTACATTCACTAGTAGGAGTGAGAAAAACATCACGGGGTGGTGCGCATTGCATGGGTGTGTGTTACATTACATTCACTAGTAGGAGTGAGAAAAACATCACGGGGTGGTGCGCATTGCATGGGTGTGTGTTACATTACATTCACTAGTAGGAGTGAGAAAAACATCACGGGGTGGTGCGCATTGCATGGGTGTGTGTTACATTACATTCACTAGTAGGAGTGAGAAAAACATCACGGTGTGGTGCGCATTGTATGGGGGTGTGATACATTAGATTCACTTGTAGGAGTGAGAAAAACATCACGGGGTGGTGCGCATTGTATGGGTGTGTGTTACATTACATTCACTAGTAGGAGTGAGAAAAACATCACGGTGTGGTGCGCATTCTATGGGTGTGTGTTACATTACATTCACTAGTAGGAGTGAGAAAAACATCACGGGGTGGTGCGCATTGTATGGGTGTGTGTTACATTACATTCACTAGTAGGAGTGAGAAAAACATCACGGGGTGGTGCGCATTGCATGGGTGTGTGTTACATTACATTCACTAGTAGGAGTGAGAAAAACATCACGGGGTGGTGCGCACTGCATGGGTGTGTGTTACATTACATTCACTAGTAGGAGTGAGAAAAACATCACGGGGTGGTGCGCACTGCATGGGTGTGTGTTACATTACATTCACTAATAGGAGTGAGAAAAACATCACGGGGTGGTGCGCACTGCATGGGTGTGTGTTACATTACATTCACTAGTAGGAGTGAGAAAAACATCACGGGGTGGTGCGCATTGCATGGGTGTGTGTTACATTACATTCACTAGTAGGAGTGAGAAAAACATCACGGGGTGGTGCGCATTGCATGGGTGTGTGTTACATTACATTCACTAGTAGGAGTGAGAAAAACATCACGGGGTGGTGCGCATTGCATGGGTGTGTGTTACATTACATTCACTAGTAGGAGTGAGAAAAACATCACGGGGTGGTGCGCAATGCATGGGTGTGTGTTACATTACATTCACTAGTAGGAGTGAGAAAAACATCACGGGGTGGTGCGCACTGCATGGGTGTGTGTTACATTACATTCACTAGTAGGAGTGGGAAAAACATCACGGGGTGGTGCGCATTGTATGGGTGTGTGTTACATTACATTCACTAGTAGGAGTGAGAAAAACATCATGGTGTGGTGCGCACTGTATGGGTGTGTGTTACATTACATTCACTAGTAGGAGTGAGAAAAACATCACGGGGTGGTGCGCACTGTATGGGTGTGTGTTACATTAGATTCACTAGTAGGAGTGAGAAAAACATCACGGGGCGGTGCGCATTGTATGGGTGTGTGTTACATTAGATTCACTAGTAGGAGTGAGAAAAACATCACGGGGCGGTGCGCATTGTATGGGTGTGTGTTACATTACATTCACTAGTAGGAGTGAGAAAAACATCAGGGGGGGTGCGCACTGCATGGGTGTGTGTTACATTACATTCACTAGTAGGAGTGAGAAAAACATCACGGGGTGGTGCGCATTGCATGGGTGTGTGTTACATTACATTCACTAGTAGGAGTGAGAAAAACATCACGGTGTGGTGCGCATTGTATGGGGGTGTGATACATTAGATTCACTTGTAGGAGTGAGAAAAACATCACGGGGTGGTGCGCATTGTATGGGTGTGTGTTACATTACATTCACTAGTAGGAGTGAGAAAAACATCACGGTGTGGTGCGCATTCTATGGGTGTGTGTTACATTACATTCACTAGTAGGAGTGAGAAAAACATCACGGGGTGGTGCGCATTGTATGGGTGTGTGTTACATTACATTCACTAGTAGGAGTGAGAAAAACATCACGGGGTGGTGCGCATTGCATGGGTGTGTGTTACATTACATTCACTAGTAGGAGTGAGAAAAACATCACGGGGTGGTGCGCACTGCATGGGTGTGTGTTACATTACATTCACTAGTAGGAGTGAGAAAAACATCACGGGGTGGTGCGCATTGCATGGGTGTGTGTTACATTACATTCACTAGTAGGAGTGAGAAAAACATCACGGGGTGGTGCGCATTGCATGGGTGTGTGTTACATTACATTCACTAGTAGGAGTGAGAAAAACATCACGGTGTGGTGCGCATTGTATGGGGGTGTGATACATTAGATTCACTTGTAGGAGTGAGAAAAACATCACGGGGTGGTGCGCACTGCATGGGTGTGTGTTACATTACATTCACTAGTAGGAGTGAGAAAAACATCACGGGGTGGTGCGCACTGCATGGGTGTGTGTTACATTACATTCACTAATAGGAGTGAGAAAAACATCATGGGGTGGTGCGCACTGCATGGGTGTGTGTTACATTACATTCACTAGTAGGAGTGAGAAAAACATCACGGGGTGGTGCGCATTGTATGCGTGTGTGATACATTAGATTCACTAGTAGGATTGAGAAAAACATCAAGGGGTGGTGCGCATTGTATGGGTGTGTGTTACATTACATTCACTAGTAGGAGTGAGAAAAACATCACGGGGTGGTGCGCATTGTATGGGTGTGTGTTGCATTACATTCACTAGCAGGAGTGAGAAAAACATCACGGGGTGGTGCGCATTGTATGGGTGTGTGTTACATTACATTCACTAGCAGGAGTGAGAAAAACATCACGGGGTGGTGCGCATTGCATGGGTGTGTGTTACATTACATTCACTAGCAGGAGTGAGAAAAACATCACGGGGTGGTGCGCATTGTATGGGTGTGTGTTACATTACATTCACTAGTAGGAGTGAGAAAAACATCACGGGGTGGTGCGCATTGCATGGGTGTGTGTTACATTACATTCACTAGTAGGAGTGAGAAAAACATCACGGGGTGGTGCGCATTGCATGGGTGTGTGTTACATTACATTCACTAGTAGGAGTGAGAAAAACATCACGGGGTGGTGCGCATTGCATGGGTGTGTGTTACATTACATTCACTAGTAGGAGTGAGAAAAACATCACGGGGTGGTGCGCATTGCATGGGTGTGTGTTACATTACATTCACTAGTAGGAGTGAGAAAAACATCACGGGGTGGTGCGCATTGCATGGGTGTGTGTTACATTACATTCACTAGTAGGAGTGAGAAAAACAGCACGGTGTGGTGCGCATTGTATGGGGGTGTGATACATTAGATTCACTTGTAGGAGTGAGAAAAACATCACGGGGTGGTGCGCATTGTATGGGTGTGTGTTACATTACATTCACTAGTAGGAGTGAGAAAAACATCACGGTGTGGTGCGCATTCTATGGGTGTGTGTTACATTACATTCACTAGTAGGAGTGAGAAAAACATCACGGGGTGGTGCGCATTGTATGGGTGTGTGTTACATTACATTCACTAGTAGGAGTGAGAAAAACATCACGGGGTGGTGCGCATTGCATGGGTGTGTGTTACATTACATTCACTAGTAGGAGTGAGAAAAACATCACGGGGTGGTGCGCACTGCATGGGTGTGTGTTACATTACATTCACTAGTAGGAGTGAGAAAAACATCACGGGGTGGTGCGCACTGCATGGGTGTGCGTTACATTACATTCACTAATAGGAGTGAGAAAAACATCATGGGGTGGTGCGCACTGCATGGGTGTGTGTTACATTACATTCACTAGTAGGAGTGAGAAAAACATCAGGGGGTGGTGCGCATTGTATGCGTGTGTGATACATTAGATTCACTAGTAGGAGTGAGAAAAACATCACGGGGTGGTGCGCATTGTATGGGTGTGTGTTACATTAGATTCACTTGTAGGAGTGAGAAAAACATCACGGGGTGGTGCGCATTGTATGGGTGTGTGTTACATTACATTCACTAGTAGGAGTGAGAAAAACATCACGGGGTGGTGCGCATTGTATATGTGTGTGTTGCATTACATTCACTAGTAGGAGTGAGAAAAACATCACGGGGTGGTGCGCATTGTATGGGTGTGTGTTACATTACATTCACTAGTAGGAGTGAGAAAAACATCACGGGGTGGTGCGCATTGTATGGGTGTGTGATACATTAGATTCACTTGTAGGAGTGAGAAAAACATCACGGGGTGGTGCGCATTGTATGGGTGTGTGTTACATTAGATTCACTTGTACGGGTGAGAAAAACATCACGGGGTGGTGCGCATTGTATGGGTGTGTGTTACATTACATTCACTAGTAGGAGTGAGAAAAACATCACGGGGTGGTGCGCATTGTATGGGTGTGTGTTGCATTACATACACTAGTAGGAGTGAGAAAAACATCACGGTGTGGTGCGCATTGTATGGGTGTGTGTTACATTACATTCACTAGTAGGAGTGAGAAAAACATCACGGGGTGGTGCGCATTGCATGGGTGTGTGTTACATTACATTCACTAGTAGGAGTGAGAAAAACATCACGGGGTGGTGCGCACTGCATGGGTGTGTGTTACATTACATTCACTAGTAGGAGTGAGAAAAACATCACGGGGTTGTGCGCATTGTATGGGTGTGTGTTGCATTACATTCACTAGTAGGAGTGAGAAAAACATCACGGGGTGGTGCGCCATGCATGGGTGTGTGTTACATTACATTCACTAGTAGGAGTGAGAAAAACATCACGGGGTGGTGCGCACTGCATGGGTGTGTGTTACATTACATTCACTAGTAGGAGTGAGAAAAACATCACGGGGTGGTGCGCATTGTATGGGTGTGTGTTGCATTACATTCACTAGTAGGAGTGAGAAAAACATCACGGGGTGGTGCGCATTGCATGGGTGTGTGTTACATTACATTCACTAGTAGGAGTGAGAAAAACATCACGGGGTGGTGCGCATTGTATGGGTGTGTGTTACATTACATTCACTAGTAGGAGTGAGAAAAACATCACGGGGTGGTGCGCATTGCATGGGTGTGTGTTACATTACATTCACTAGTAGGAGTGAGAAAAACATCACGGGGTGGTGCGCATTGCATGGGTGTGTGTTACATTACATTCACTAGTAGGAGTGAGAAAAACATCACGGGGTGGTGCGCATTGCATGGGTGTGTGTTACATTACATTCACTAGTAGGAGTGAGAAAAACATCACGGTGTGGTGCGCATTGTATGGGGGTGTGATACATTAGATTCACTTGTAGGAGTGAGAAAAACATCACGGGGTGGTGCGCACTGCATGGGTGTGTGTTACATTACATTCACTAGTAGGAGTGAGAAAAACATCACGGGGTGGTGCGCACTGCATGGGTGTGTGATACATTAGATTCACTAGTAGGAGTGAGAAAAACATCACGGGGTGGTGCGCATTGTATGGGTGTGTGTTACATTAGATTCACTTGTAGGAGTGAGAAAAACATCACGGCGTGGTGCGCATTGTATGGGTGTGTGTTACATTAGATTCACTAGTAGGAGTGAGAAAAACATCACGGGGTGGTGCGCATTGTATTGGTGTGTGTTGCATTACATTCACTAGTAGGAGTGAGAAAAACATCACGGGGTGGTGCGCATTGTATGGGTGTGTGTTACATTACATTCACTAGTAGGAGTGAGAAAAACATCACGGGGTGGTGCGCATTGTATGGGTGTGTGATACATTAGATTCACTTGTAGGAGTGTGAAAAACATCACGGGGTGGTGCGCATTGTATGGGTGTGTGTTACATTAGATTCACTTGTAGGAGTGAGAAAAACATCACGGGGTGGTGCGCATTGTATGGGTGTGTGTTACATTACATTCACTAGTAGGAGTGAGAAAAACATCACGGGGTGGTGCGCATTGTATGGGTGTGTGTTGCATTACATACACTAGTAGGAGTGAGAAAAACATCACGGTGTGGTGCGCATTGTATGGGTGTGTGTTACATTACATTCACTAGTAGGAGTGAGAAAAACATCACGGGGTGGTGCGCATTGCATGGGTGTGTGTTACATTACATTCACTAGTAGGAGTGAGAAAAACATCACGGGGTGGTGCGCATTGCATGGGTGTGTGTTACATTACATTCACTAGTAGGAGTGAGAAAAACATCACGGGGTGGTGCGCACTGCATGGGTGTGTGTTGCATTACATTCACTAGTAGGATTGAGAAAAACATCACGGGGTGGTGCGCATTGTATGGGTGTGTGTTGCATTACATTCACTAGTAGGAGTGAGAAAAACATCACGGGGTTGTGCGCATTGCATGGGTGTGTGTTACATTACATTCACTAGTAGGAGTGAGAAAAATATCACGGGGTGGTGCGCATTGCATGGGTGTGTGTTACATTACATTCACTAGTAGGAGTGAGAAAAACATCACGGGGTGGTGCGCATTGCATGGGTGTGTGTTACATTACATTCACTAGTAGGAGTGAGAAAAACATCACGGGGTGGTGCGCATTGCATGGGTGTGTGTTACATTACATTCACTAGTAGGAGTGAGAAAAACATCACGGGGTGGTGCGCACTGCATGGGTGTGTGTTACATTACATTCACTAGTAGGAGTGAGAAAAACATCACGGGGTGGTGCGCACTGCATGGGTGTGTGTTACATTACATTCACTAGTAGGAGTGGGAAAAACATCACGGGGTGGTGCGCACTGCATGGGTGTGTGTTACATTACATTCACTAGTAGGAGTGGGAAAAACATCACGGGGTGGTGCGCATTGTATGGGTGTGTGTTACATTACATTCACTAGTAGGAGTGAGAAAAACATCATGGTGTGGTGCGCACTGTATGGGTGTGTGTTACATTACATTCACTAGTAGGAGTGAGAAAAACATCACGGGGCGGTGCGCACTGTATGGGTGTGTGTTACATTAGATTCACTAGTAGGAGTGAGAAAAACATCACGGGGCGGTGCGCATTTTATGGGTGTGTGTTACATTAGATTCACTAGTACGAGTGAGAAAAACATCACGGGGCGGTGCGCATTGTATGGGTGTGTGTTACATTACATTCACTAGTAGGAGTGAGAAAAACATCATGGGGTGGTGCGCATTGCATGGGTGTGTGTTACATTAGATTCACTAGTAGGAGTGAGAAAAACATCACGGGGTGGTGCGCATTGCATGGGTGTGTGTTACATTACATTCACTAGTAGGAGTGAGAAAAACATCACGGGGTGGTGCGCATTGCATGGGTGTGTGTTACATTACATTCACTAGTAGGAGTGAGAAAAACATCACGGGGTGGTGCGCATTGCATGGGTGTGTGTTACATTACATTCACTAGTAGGAGTGAGAAAAACATCACGGGGTGGTGCGCATTGCATGGGTGTGTGTTACATTACATTCACTAGTAGGAGTGAGAAAAACATCACGGGGTGGTGCGCATTGCATGGGTGTGTGTTACATTACATTCACTAGTAGGAGTGAGAAAAACATCACGGGGTGGTGCGCATTGCATGGGTGTGTGTTACATTACATTCACTAGTAGGAGTGAGAAAAACATCACGGGGTGGTGCGCACTGCATGGGTGTATGTTACATTACATTCACTAGTAGGAGTGAGAAAAACATCACGGGGTGGTGCGCACTGCATGGGTGTGTGTTGCATTACATTCACTAGTAGGAGTGAGAAAAACATCACGGGGTGGTGCGCATTGCATGGGTGTGTGTTACATTACATTCACTAGTAGGAGTGAGAAAAACATCACGGGGTGGGGCGCATTGCATGGGTGTGTGTTACATTACATTCACTAGTAGGAGTGAGAAAAACATCACGGAGTGGTGCGCATTGTATGGGTGTGTGATACATTAGATTCACTTGTAGGAGTGAGAAAAACATCACGGGGTGGTGCGCATTGTATGGGTGTGTGTTACATTACATTCACTAGTAGGAGTGAGAAAAACATCACGGTGTGGTGCGCATTGTATGGGTGTGTGTTACATTACATTCACTAGTAGGAGTGAGAAAAACATCACGGGGTGGTGCGCATTGTATGGGTGTGTGGTACATTACATTCACTAGTAGGAGTGAGAAAAACATCACGGGGTGGTGCGCATTGTATGGGTGTGTGTTGCATTACATTCACTAGTAGGAGTGAGAAAAACATCATGGCGTGGTGCGCTCTGCATGGGTGTGTGTTACATTACATTCACTAGTAGGAGTGAGAAAAACATCACGGGGTGGTGCGCATTGTATGCGTGTGTGATACATTAGATTCACTAGTAGGAGTGAGAAAAACATCACGGGGTGGTGCGCATTGTATGGGTGTGTGTTACATTAGATTCACTTGTAGGAGTGAGAAAAACATCACGGGGTGGTGCGCAATGTATGGGTGTGTGTTGCATTACATTCACTAATAGGAGTGAGAAAAACATCACGGGGTGGTGCGCATTGTATGGGTGTGTGTTGCATTACATTCACTAGTAGGAGTGAGAAAAACATCACGGGGTGGTGCGCATTGTATGGGTGTGTGTTACATTACATTCACTAGTAGGAGTGAGAAAAACATCACGGGGTGGTGCGCATTGTATGGGTGTGTGATACATTAGATTCACTTGTAGGAGTGAGAAAAACATCACGGGGTGGTGCGCATTGTATGGGTGTGTGTTACATTACATTCACTTGTAGGAGTGAGAAAAACATCACGGGGTGGTGCGCATTGTATGGGTGTGTGTTGCATTACATTCACTAGTAGGAGTGAGAAAAACATCACGGGGTGGTGCGCATTGTATGGGTGTGTGTTGCATTACATTCACTAGTAGGAGTGAGAAAAACATCACGGGGTGGTGCGCATTGTATGGGTGTGTGTTACATTACATTCACTAGTAGGAGTGAGAAAAACATCACGGGGTGGTGCGCATTGCATGGGTGTGTGTTACATTACATTCACTAGTAGGAGTGAGAAAAACATCACGGGGTGGTGCGCATTGCATGGGTTTGTGTTACATTACATTCACTAGTAGGAGTGAGAAAAACATCACGGGGTGGTGCGCATTGCATGGGTGTGTGTTACATTACATTCACTAGTAGGAGTGAGAAAAACATCACGGGGTGGTGCGCATTGCATGGGTGTGTGTTACATTACATTCACTAGTAGGAGTGAGAAAAACATCACGGGGTGGTGCGCATTGCATGGGTGTGTGTTACATTACATTCACTAGTAGGAGTGACAAAAACATCACGGGGTGGTGCGCATTGCATGGGTGTGTGTTACATTACATTCACTAGTAGGAGTGACAAAAACATCACGGGGTGGTACGCACTGCATGGGTGTGTGTTACATTACATTCACTAGTAGGAGTGAGAAAAACATCACGGGGTGGTGCGCACTGCATGGGTGTGTGTTACATTACATTCACTAGTAGGAGTGAGAAAAACATCACGGGGTGGTGCGCACTGCATGGGTGTGTGTTACATTACATTCACTAGTAGGAGTGGGAAAAACATCACGGGGTGGTGCGCATTGTATGGGTGTGTGTTACATTACATTCACTAGTAGGAGTGAGAAAAACATCATGGTGTGGTGCGCACTGTATGGGTGTGTGTTACATTACATTCACTAGTAGGAGTGAGAAAAACATCACGGGGTGGTGCGCACTGTATGGGTGTGTGTTACATTAGATTCACTAGTAGGAGTGAGAAAAACATCACGGGCGGTGCGCATTGTATGGGTGTGTGTTACATTAGATTCACTAGTAGGAGTGAGAAAAACATCACGGGGCGGTGCGCATTGTATGCTTGTGTGTTACATTACATTCACTAGTAGGAGTGAGAAAAACATCACGGGGTGGTGCGCATTGTATGCTTGTGTGTTACATTACATTCACTAGTAGGAGTGAGAAAAACATCACGGGATGGTGCGCATTGTATGCTTGCGTGTTACATTACATTCACTAGTAGGAGTGAGAAAAACATCACGGGGTGGTGCGCATTGTATGGGTGTGTGTTGCATTACATTCACTAGCAGGAGTGAGAAAAACATCACGGGGTGGTGCGCATTGTATGGGTGTGTGTTACATTACATTCACTAGCAGGAGTGAGAAAAACATCACGGGGTGGTGCGCATTGCATGGGTGTGTGTTACATTACATTCACTAGCAGGAGTGAGAAAAACATCACGGGGTGGTGCGCATTGCATGGGTGTTTGTTACATTACATTCACTAGTAGGAGTGAGAAAAACATCACGGGGTGGTGCGCATTGCATGGGTGTGTGTTACATTACATTCACTAGTAGGAGTGAGAAAAACATCACGGGGTGGTGCGCATTGCATGGGTGTGTGTTGCATTACATTCACTAGTAGGAGTGAGAAAAACATCACGGGGTGGTGCGCATTGCATGGGAGTGTGTTACATTACATTCACTAGTAGGAGTGAGAAAAACATCACGGGGTGGTGCGCATTGCATGGGTGTGTGTTACATTACATTCACTAGTAGGAGTGAGAAAAACATCACGGGGTGGTGCGCATTGCATGGGTGTGTGTTACATTACATTCACTAGTAGGAGTGAGAAAAACATCACGGGGTGGTGCGCACTGCATGGGTGTGTGTTACATTACATTCACTAGTAGGAGTGAGAAAAACATCACGGGGTGGTGCGCACTGCATGGGTGTGTGTTACATTACATTCACTAGAAGGAGTGAGAAAAACATCACGGGGTGGTGCGCATTGAATGCGTGTGTGATACATTAGATTCACTTGTAGGAGTGAGAAAAACATCACGGGGTGGTGCGCATTGTATGGGTGTGTGTTACATTAGATTCACTTGTAGGAGTGAGAAAAACATCACGGGGTGGTGCGCATTGTATGGGTGTGTGTTGCATTACATTCACTAGTAGGAGTGAGAAAAACATCAAGGGGTGGTGCGCATTGTATGGGTGTGTGTTGCATTACATTCACTAGTAGGAGTGAGAAAAACATCACGGGGTGGTGCGCATTGTATGGGTGTGTGTTACATTACATTCACTAGTAGGAGTGAGAAAAATATCACGGGGTGGTGCGCATTATATGGGTGTGTGTTACATTAGATTCACTTGTAGGAGTGAGAAAAACATCACGGGGTGGTGCGCATTGTATGCTTGTGTGTTACATTACATTCACTAGTAGGAGTGAGAAAAACATCACGGGATGGTGCGCATTGTATGCTTGCGTGTTACATTACATTCACTAGTAGGAGTGAGAAAAACATCACGGGGTGGTGCGCATTGTATGGGTGTGTGTTGCATTACATTCACTAGCAGGAGTGAGAAAAACATCACGGGGTGGTGCGCATTGTATGGGTGTGTGTTACATTACATTCACTAGCAGGAGTGAGAAAAACATCACGGGGTGGTGCGCATTGCATGGGTGTGTGTTACTATACATTCACTAGCAGGAGTGAGAAAAACATCACGGGGTGGTGCGCATTGCATGGGTGTTTGTTACATTATATTCACTAGTAGGAGTGAGAAAAACATCACGGGGTGGTGCGCATTGCATGGGTGTGTGTTACATTACATTCACTAGTAGGAGTGAGAAAAACATCACGGGGTGGTGCGCATTGCATGGGTGTGTGTTGCATTACATTCACTAGTAGGAGTGAGAAAAACATCACGGGGTGGTGCGCATTGCATGGGAGTGTGTTACATTACATTCACTAGTAGGAGTGAGAAAAACATCACGGGGTGGTGCGCATTGTATGGGTGTGTGTTACATTACATTCACTAGTAGGAGTGAGAAAAACATCACGGGGTGGTGCGCATTGTATGGGTGTGTGTTACATTACATTCACTAGTAGGAGTGAGAAAAACATCACGGGGTGGTGCGCATTGCATGGGTGTGTGTTACATTACATTCACTAGTAGGAGTGAGAAAAACATCACGGGGTGGTGCGCACTGCATGGGTGTGTGTTACATTACATTCACTAGTAGGAGTGAGAAAAACATCACGGGGTGGTGCGCACTGCATGGGTGTGTGTTACATTACATTCACTAGTAGGAGTGAGAAAAACATCATGGGGTGGTGCGCTCTGCATGGGTGTGTGTTACATTACATTCACTAGTAGGAGTGAGAAAAACATCACGGGGTGGTGCGCATTGTATGCGTGTGTGATACATTAGATTCACTAGTAGGAGTGAGAAAAACATCACGGGGTGGTGCGCATTGTATGGGTGTGTGTTACATTAGATTCACTTGTAGGAGTGAGAAAAACATCACGGGGTGGTGCGCAATGTATGGGTGTGTGTTGCATTACATTCACTAGTAGGAGTGAGAAAAACATCACGGGGTGGTGCGCATTGTATGGGTGTGTGTTGCATTACATTCACTAGTAGGAGTGAGAAAAACATCACGGGGTGGTGCGCATTGTATGGGTGTGTGTTACATTACATTCACTAGTAGGAGTGAGAAAAACATCACGGGGTGGTGCGCATTGCATGGCTGTGTGTTACATTACATTCACTAGTAGGAGTGAGAAAAACATCACGGGGTGGTGCGCATTGCATGGGTGTGTGTTACATTACATTCACTAGTAGGAGTGAGAAAAACATCACGGGGTGGTGCGCATTGCATGGGTGTGTGTTACATTACATTCACTAGTAGGAGTGAGAAAAACATCACGGGGTGGTGCGCATTGCATGGGTGTGTGTTACATTACATTCACTAGTAGGAGTGAGAAAAACATCACGGGGTGGTGCGCATTGCATGGGTGTGTGTTACATTACATTCACTAGTAGGAGTGACAAAAACATCACGGGGTGGTGCGCATTGCATGGGTGTGTGTTACATTACATTCACTAGTAGGAGTGAGAAAAACATCACGGGGTGGTACGCACTGCATGGGTGTGTGTTACATTACATTCACTAGTAGGAGTGAGAAAAACATCACGGGGTGGTGCGCACTGCATGGGTGTGTGTTACATTACATTCACTAGTAGGAGTGAGAAAAACATCACGGGGTGGTGCGCACTGCATGGGTGTGTGTTACATTACATTCACTAGTAGGAGTGGGAAAAACATCACGGGGTGGTGCGCATTGTATGGGTGTGTGTTACATTACATTCACTAGTAGGAGTGAGAAAAACATCATGGTGTGGTGCGCACTGTATGGGTGTGTGTTACATTACATTCACTAGTAGGAGTGAGAAAAACATCACGGGGTGGTGCGAACTGTATGGGTGTGTGTTACATTAGATTCACTAGTAGGAGTGAGAAAAACATCACGGGGCGGTGCGCATTGTATGGGTGTGTGTTACATTAGATTCACTAGTAGGAGTGAGAAAAACATCACGGGGCGGTGCGCATTGTATGCTTGTGTGTTACATTACATTCACTAGTAGGAGTGAGAAAAACATCACGGGGTGGTGCGCATTGTATGCTTGTGTGTTACATTACATTCACTAGTAGGAGTGAGAAAAACATCACGGGATGGTGCGCATTGTATGCTTGCGTGTTACATTACATTCACTAGTAGGAGTGAGAAAAACATCACGGGGTGGTGCGCATTGTATGGGTGTGTGTTGCATTACATTCACTAGCAGGAGTGAGAAAAACATCACGGGGTGGTGCGCATTGTATGGGTGTGTGTTACATTACATTCACTAGCAGGAGTGAGAAAAACATCACGGGGTGGTGCGCATTGCATGGGTGTGTGTTACATTACATTCACTAGCAGGAGTGAGAAAAACATCACGGGGTGGTGCGCATTGCATGGGTGTTTGTTACATTACATTCACTAGTAGGAGTGAGAAAAACATCACGGGGTGGTGCGCATTGCATGGGTGTGTGTTACATTACATTCACTAGTAGGAGTGAGAAAAACATCACGGGGTGGTGCGCATTATATGGGTGTGTGTTACATTAGATTCACTTGTAGGAGTGAGAAAAACATCACGGGGTGGTGCGCATTGTATGCTTGTGTGTTACATTACATTCACTAGTAGGAGTGAGAAAAACATCACGGGATGGTGCGCATTGTATGCTTGCGTGTTACATTACATTCACTAGTAGGAGTGAGAAAAACATCACGGGGTGGTGCGCATTGTATGGGTGTGTGTTGCATTACATTCACTAGCAGGAGTGAGAAAAACATCACGGGGTGGTGCGCATTGTATGGGTGTGTGTTACATTACATTCACTAGCAGGAGTGAGAAAAACATCACGGGGTGGTGCGCATTGCATGGGTGTGTGTTACTATACATTCACTAGCAGGAGTGAGAAAAACATCACGGGGTGGTGCGCATTGCATGGGTGTTTGTTACATTATATTCACTAGTAGGAGTGAGAAAAACATCACGGGGTGGTGCGCATTGCATGGGTGTGTGTTACATTACATTCACTAGTAGGAGTGAGAAAAACATCACGGGGTGGTGCGCATTGCATGGGTGTGTGTTGCATTACATTCACTAGTAGGAGTGAGAAAAACATCACGGGGTGGTGCGCATTGCATGGGAGTGTGTTACATTACATTCACTAGTAGGAGTGAGAAAAACATCACGGGGTGGTGCGCATTGTATGGGTGTGTGTTACATTACATTCACTAGTAGGAGTGAGAAAAACATCACGGGGTGGTGCGCATTGAATGGGTGTGTGTTACATTACATTCACTAGTAGGAGTGAGAAAAACATCACGGGGTGGTGCGCATTGCATGGGTGTGTGTTACATTACATTCACTAGTAGGAGTGAGAAAAACATCACGGGGTGGTGCGCACTGCATGGGTGTGTGTTACATTACATTCACTAGTAGGAGTGAGAAAAACATCACGGGGTGGTGCGCACTGCATGGGTGTGTGTTACATTACATTCACTAGTAGGAGTGAGAAAAACATCATGGGGTGGTGCGCTCTGCATGGGTGTGTGTTACATTACATTCACTAGTAGGAGTGAGAAAAACATCACGGGGTGGTGCGCATTGTATGCGTGTGTGATACATTAGATTCACTAGTAGGAGTGAGAAAAACATCACGGGGTGGTGCGCATTGTATGGGTGTGTGTTACATTAGATTCACTTGTAGGAGTGAGAAAAACATCACGGGGTGGTGCGCAATGTATGGGTGTGTGTTGCATTACATTCACTAGTAGGAGTGAGAAAAACATCACGGGGTGGTGCGCATTGTATGGGTGTGTGTTGCATTACATTCACTAGTAGGAGTGAGAAAAACATCACGGGGTGGTGCGCATTGTATGGGTGTGTGTTACATTACATTCACTAGTAGGAGTGAGAAAAACATCACGGGGTGGTGCGCATTGTATGGGTGTGTGATACATTAGATTCACTTGTAGGAGTGAGAAAAACATCACGGGGTGGTGCGCATTGTATGGGTGTGTGTTACATTACATTCACTTGTAGGAGTGAGAAAAACATCACGGGGTGGTGCGCATTGTATGGGTGTGTGTTGCATTACATTCACTAGTAGGAGTGAGAAAAACATCACGGGGTGGTGCGCATTGTATGGGTGTGTGTTGCATTACATTCACTAGTAGGAGTGAGAAAAACATCACGGGGTGGTGCGCATTGTATGGGTGTGTGTTACATTACATTCACTAGTAGGAGTGAGAAAAACATCACGGGGTGGTGCGCATTGCATGGGTGTGTGTTACATTACATTCACTAGTAGGAGTGAGAAAAACATCATGGGGTGGTGCGCACTGCATGGGTGTGTGTTACATTACATTCACTAGTAGGAGTGAGAAAAACATCACGGGGTGGTGCGCATTGCATGGGTGTGTGTTACATTACATTCACTAGTAGGAGTGAGAAAAACATCACGGGGTGGTGCGCATTACATGGGTGTGTGTTACATTACATTCACTAGTAGGAGTGAGAAAAACATCACGGGGTGGTGCGCATTGCATGGGTGTGTGTTACATTACATTCACTAGTAGGAGTGACAAAAACATCACGGGGTGGTGCGCATTGCATGGGTGTGTGTTACATTACATTCACTAGTAGGAGTGAGAAAAACATCACGGGGTGGTACGCACTGCATGGGTGTGTGTTACATTACATTCACTAGTAGGAGTGAGAAAAACATCACGGGGTGGTGCGCACTGCATGGGTGTGTGTTACATTACATTCACTAGTAGGAGTGAGAAAAACATCACGGGGTGGTGCGCACTGCATGGGTGTGTGTTACATTACATTCACTAGTAGGAGTGGGAAAAACATCACGGGGTGGTGCGCATTGTATGGGTGTGTGTTACGTTACATTCACTAGTAGGAGTGAGAAAAACATCATGGTGTGGTGCGCACTGTATGGGTGTGTGTTACATTACATTCACTAGTAGGAGTGAGAAAAACATCACGGGGTGGTGCGCACTGTATGGGTGTGTGTTACATTAGATTCACTAGTAGGAGTGAGAAAAACATCACGGGGCGGTGCGCATTGTATGGGTGTGTGTTACATTAGATTCACTAGTAGGAGTGAGAAAAACATCACGGGGCGGTGCGCATTGTATGCTTGTGTGTTACATTACATTCACTAGTAGGAGTGAGAAAAACATCACGGGGTGGTGCGCATTGTATGCTTGTGTGTTACATTACATTCACTAGTAGGAGTGAGAAAAACATCACGGGATGGTGCGCATTGTATGCTTGCGTGTTACATTACATTCACTAGTAGGAGTGAGAAAAACATCACGGGGTGGTGCGCATTGTATGGGTGTGTGTTGCATTACATTCACTAGCAGGAGTGAGAAAAACATCACGGGGTGGTGCGCATTGTATGGGTGTGTGTTACATTACATTCACTAGCAGGAGTGAGAAAAACATCACGGGGTAGTGCGCATTGCATGGGTGTGTGTTACATTACATTCACTAGCAGGAGTGAGAAAAACATCACGGGGTGGTGCGCATTGCATGGGTGTTTGTTACATTACATTCACTAGTAGGAGTGAGAAAAACATCACGGGGTGGTGCGCATTGCATGGGTGTGTGTTACATTACATTCACTAGTAGGAGTGAGAAAAACATCACGGGGTGGTGCGCATTGCATGGGTGTGTGTTGCATTACATTCACTAGTAGGAGTGAGAAAAACATCACGGGGTGGTGCGCATTGCATGGGAGTGTGTTACATTACATTCACTAGTAGGAGTGAGAAAAACATCATGGGGTGGTGCGCTCTGCATGGGTGTGTGTTACATTACATTCACTAGTAGGAGTGAGAAAAACATCACGGGGTGGTGCGCATTGTATGCGTGTGTGATACATTAGATTCACTAGTAGGAGTGAGAAAAACATCACGGGGTGGTGCGCATTGTATGGGTGTGTGTTTCATTAGATTCACTTGTAGGAGTGAGAAAAACATCACGGGGTGGTGCGCAATGTATGGGTGTGTGTTGCATTACATTCACTAGTAGGAGTGAGAAAAACATCACGGGGTGGTGCGCATTGTATGGGTGTGTGTTGCATTACATTCACTAGTAGGAGTGAGAAAAACATCACGGGGTGGTGCGCATTGTATGGGTGTGTGTTACATTACATTCACTAGTAGGAGTGAGAAAAACATCACGGGGTGGTGCGCATTGTATGGGTGTGTGATACATTAGATTCACTTGTAGGAGTGAGAAAAACATCACGGGGTGGTGCGCATTGTATGGGTGTGTGTTACATTACATTCACTTGTAGGAGTGAGAAAAACATCACGGGGTGGTGCGCATTGTATGGGTGTGTGTTGCATTACATTCACTAGTAGGAGTGAGAAAAACATCACGGGGTGGTGCGCATTGTATGGGTGTGTGTTGCATTACATTCACTAGTAGGAGTGAGAAAAACATCACGGGGTGGTGCGCATTGTATGGGTGTGTGTTACATTACATTCACTAGTAGGAGTGAGAAAAACATCACGGGGTGGTGCGCATTGCATGGGTGTGTGTTACATTACATTCACTAGTAGGAGTGAGAAAAACATCACGGGGTGGTGCGCATTGCATGGGTGTGTGTTACATTACATTCACTAGTAGGAGTGAGAAAAACATCACGGGGTGGTGCGCATTGCATGGGTGTGTGTTACATTACATTCACTAGTAGGAGTGAGAAATACATCACGGGGTGGTGCGCATTGCATGGGTGTGTGTTACATTACATTCACTAGTAGGAGTGAGAAAAACATCACGGGGTGGTGCGCATTGCATGGGTGTGTGTTACATTACATTCACTAGTAGGAGTGACAAAAACATCACGGGGTGGTGCGCATTGCATGGGTGTGTGTTACATTACATTCACTAGTAGGAGTGAGAAAAACATCACGGGGTGGTACGCACTGCATGGGTGTGTGTTACATTACATTCACTAGTAGGAGTGAGAAAAACATCACGGGGTGGTGCGCACTGCATGGGTGTGTGTTACATTACATTCACTAGTAGGAGTGAGAAAAACATCACGGGGTGGTGCGCACTGCATGGGTGTGTGTTACATTACATTCACTAGTAGGAGTGGGAAAAACATCACGGGGTGGTGCGCATTGTATGGGTGTGTGTTACATTACATTCACTAGTAGGAGTGAGAAAAACATCATGGTGTGGTGCGCACTGTATGGGTGTGTGTTACATTACATTCACTAGTAGGAGTGAGAAAAACATCACGGGGTGGTGCGCACTGTATGGGTGTGTGTTACATTAGATTCACTAGTAGGAGTGAGAAAAACATCACGGGGCGGTGCGCATTGTATGGGTGTGTGTTACATTAGATTCACTAGTAGGAGTGAGAAAAACATCACGGGGCGGTGCGCATTGTATGCTTGTGTGTTACATTACATTCACTAGTAGGAGTGAGAAAAACATCACGGGGTGGTGCGCATTGTATGCTTGTGTGTTACATTACATTCACTAGTAGGAGTGAGAAAAACATCACGGGATGGTGCGCATTGTATGCTTGCGTGTTACATTACATTCACTAGTACGAGTGAGAAAAACATCACGGGGTGGTGCGCATTGTATGGGTGTGTGTTGCATTACATTCACTAGCAGGAGTGAGAAAAACATCACGGGGTGGTGCGCATTGTATGGGTGTGTGTTACATTACATTCACTAGCAGGAGTGAGAAAAACATCACGGGGTGGTGCGCATTGCATGGGTGTGTGTTACATTACATTCACTAGCAGGAGTGAGAAAAACATCACGGGGTGGTGCGCATTGCATGGGTGTTTGTTACATTACATTCACTAGTAGGAGTGAGAAAAACATCACGGGGTGGTGCGCATTGCATGGGTGTGTGTTACATTACATTCACTAGTAGGAGTGAGAAAAACATCACGGGGTGGTGCGCATTGCATGGGTGTGTGTTGCATTACATTCACTAGTAGGAGTGAGAAAAACATCACGGGGTGGTGCGCATTGCATGGGAGTGTGTTACATTACATTCACTAGTAGGAGTGAGAAAAACATCACGGGGTGGTGCGCATTGCATGGGTGTGTGTTACATTACATTCACTAGTAGGAGTGAGAAAAACATCACGGGGTGGTGCGCATTGCATGGGTGTGTGTTACATTACATTCACTAGTAGGAGTGAGAAAAACATCACGGGGTGGTGCGCATTGCATGGGTGTGTGTTACATTACATTCACTAGTAGGAGTGAGAAAAACATCACGGGGTGGTGCGCACTGCATGGGTGTGTGTTACATTACATTCACTAGAAGGAGTGAGAAAAACATCACGGGGTGGTGCGCATTGAATGCGTGTGTGATACATTAGATTCACTTGTAGGAGTGAGAAAAACATCACGGGGTGGTGCGCATTGTATGGGTGTGTGTTACATTAGATTCACTTGTAGGAGTGAGAAAAACATCACGGGGTGGTGCGCATTGTATGGGTGTGTGTTGCATTACATTCACTAGTAGGAGTGAGAAAAACATCAAGGGGTGGTGCGCATTGTATGGGTGTGTGTTGCATTACATTCACTAGTAGGAGTGAGAAAAACATCACGGGGTGGTGCGCATTGTATGGGTGTGTGTTACATTACATTCACTAGTAGGAGTGAGAAAAACATCACGGTGTGGTGCGCATTATATGGGTGTGTGTTACATTAGATTCACTTGTAGGAGTGAGAAAAACATCACGGGGTGGTGCGCATTGTATGCTTGTGTGTTACATTACATTCACTAGTAGGAGTGAGAAAAACATCACGGGATGGTGCGCATTGTATGCTTGCGTGTTACATTACATTCACTAGTACGAGTGAGAAAAACATCACGGGGTGGTGCGCATTGTATGGGTGTGTGTTGCATTACATTCACTAGCAGGAGTGAGAAAAACATCACGGGGTGGTGCGCATTGTATGGGTGTGTGTTACATTACATTCACTAGCAGGAGTGAGAAAAACATCACGGGGTGGTGCGCATTGCATGGGTGTGTGTTACATTACATTCACTAGCAGGAGTGAGAAAAACATCACGGGGTGGTGCGCATTGCATGGGTGTTTGTTACATTACATTCACTAGTAGGAGTGAGAAAAACATCACGGGGTGGTGCGCATTGCATGGGTGTGTGTTACATTACATTCACTAGTAGGAGTGAGAAAAACATCACGGGGTGGTGCGCATTGCATGGGTGTGTGTTGCATTACATTCACTAGTAGGAGTGAGAAAAACATCACGGGGTGGTGCGCATTGCATGGGAGTGTGTTACATTACATTCACTAGTAGGAGTGAGAAAAACATCACGGGGTGGTGCGCATTGTATGGGTGTGTGTTACATTACATTCACTAGTAGGAGTGAGAAAAACATCACGGTGTGGTGCGCATTGTATGGGTGTGTGTTACATTACATTCACTAGTAGGAGTGAGAAAAACATCACGGGGTGGTGCGCACTGCATGGGTGTGTGTTACATTACATTCACTAGTAGGAGTGAGAAAAACATCACAGGGTGGTGCGCACTGCATGGGTGTGTGTTACATTACATTCACTAGTAGGAGTGAGAAAAACATCATGGGGTGGTGCGCTCTGCATGGGTGTGTGTTACATTACATTCACTAGTAGGAGTGAGAAAAACATCACGGGGTGGTGCGCATTGTATGCGTGTGTGATACATTAGATTCACTAGTAGGAGTGAGAAAAACATCACGGGGTGGTGCGCATTGTATGGGTGTGTGTTACATTAGATTCACTTGTAGGAGTGAGAAAAACATCACGGGGTGGTGCGCAATGTATGGATGTGTGTTGCATTACATTCACTAGTAGGAGTGAGAAAAACATCACGGGGTGGTGCGCATTGTATGGGTGTGTGTTGCATTACATTCACTAGTAGGAGTGAGAAAAACATCACGGGGTGGTGCGCATTGTATGGGTGTGTGTTACATTACATTCACTAGTAGGAGTGAGAAAAACATCACGGGGTGGTGCGCATTGTATGGGTGTGTGATACATTAGATTCACTTGTAGGAGTGAGAAAAACATCACGGGGTGGTGCGCATTGTATGGGTGTGTGTTACATTACATTCACTTGTAGGAGTGAGAAAAACATCACGGGGTGGTGCGCATTGTATGGGTGTGTGTTGCATTACATTCACTAGTAGGAGTGAGAAAAACATCACGGGGTGGTGCGCATTGTATGGGTGTGTGTTGCATTACATTCACTAGTAGGAGTGAGAAAAACATCACGGGGTGGTGCGCATTGCATGGGTGTGTGTTACATTACATTCACTAGTAGGAGTGAGAAAAACATCACGGGGTGGTGCGCATTGTATGGGTGTGTGTTACATTACATTCACTAGTAGGAGTGAGAAAAACATCACGGGGTGGTGCGCACTGCATGGGTGTGTGTTACATTACATTCACTAGTAGGAGTGAGAAAAACATCACGGGGTGGTGCGCATTGCATGGGTGTGTGTTACATTACATTCACTAGTAGGAGTGAGAAAAACATCACGGGGTGGTGCGCACTGCATGGGTGTGTGTTACATTACATTCACTAGTAGGAGTGAGAAAAACATCACGGGGTGGTGCGCACTGCATGGGTGTGTGTTACATTACATTCACTAGTAGGAGTGAGAAAAACATCATGGGGTGGTGCGCTCTGCATGGGTGTGTGTTACATTACATTCACTAGTAGGAGTGAGAAAAACATCACGGGGTGGTGCGCATTGTATGCGTGTGTGATACATTAGATTCACTAGTAGGAGTGAGAAAAACATCACGGGGTGGTGCGCATTGTATGGGTGTGTGTTACATTAGATTCACTTGTAGGAGTGAGAAAAACATCACGGGGTGGTGCGCAATGTATGGGTGTGTGTTGCATTACATTCACTAGTAGGAGTGAGAAAAACATCACGGGGTGGTGCGCATTGTATGGGTGTGTGTTGCATTACATTCACTAGTAGGAGTGAGAAAAACATCACGGGGTGGTGCGCATTGTATGGGTGTGTGTTACATTACATTCACTAGTAGGAGTGAGAAAAACATCACGGGGTGGTGCGCATTGTATGGGTGTGTGATACATTAGATTCACTTGTAGGAGTGAGAAAAACATCACGGGGTGGTGCGCATTGTATGGGTGTGTGTTACATTACATTCACTTGTAGGAGTGAGAAAAACATCACGGGGTGGTGCGCATTGTATGGGTGTGTGTTGCATTACATTCACTAGTAGGAGTGAGAAAAACATCACGGGGTGGTGCGCATTGTATGGGTGTGTGTTGCATTACATTCACTAGTAGGAGTGAGAAAAACATCACGGGGTGGTGCGCATTGTATGGGTGTGTGTTACATTACATTCACTAGTAGGAGTGAGAAAAACATCACGGGGTGGTGCGCATTGCATGGGTGTGTGTTACATTACATTCACTAGTAGGAGTGAGAAAAACATCACGGGGTGGTGCGCATTGCATGGGTGTGTGTTACATTACATTCACTAGTAGGAGTGAGAAAAACATCACGGGGTGGTGCGCATTGCATGGGTGTGTGTTACATTACATTCACTAGTAGGAGTGAGAAAAACATCACGGGGTGGTGCGCATTGCATGGGTGTGTGTTACATTACATTCACTAGTAGGAGTGAGAAAAACATCACGGGGTGGTGCGCATTGCATGGGTGTGTGTTACATTACATTCACTAGTAGGAGTGACAAAAACATCACGGGGTGGTGCGCATTGCATGGGTGTGTGTTACATTACATTCACTAGTAGGAGTGAGAAAAACATCACGGGGTGGTACGCACTGCATGGGTGTGTGTTACATTACATTCACTAGTAGGAGTGAGAAAAACATCACGGGGTGGTGCGCACTGCATGGGTGTGTGTTACATTACATTCACTAGTAGGAGTGAGAAAAACATCACGGGGTGGTGCGCACTGCATGGGTGTGTGTTACATTACATTCACTAGTAGGAGTGGGAAAAACATCACGGGGTGGTGCGCATTGTATGGGTGTGTGTTACATTACATTCACTAGTAGGAGTGAGAAAAACATCATGGTGTGGTGCGCACTGTATGGGTGTGTGTTACATTACATTCACTAGTAGGAGTGAGAAAAACATCACGGGGTGGTGCGCACTGTATGGGTGTGTGTTACATTAGATTCAATAGTAGGAGTGAGAAAAACATCACGGGGCGGTGCGCATTGTATGGGTGTGTGTTACATTAGATTCACTAGTAGGAGTGAGAAAAACATCACGGGGCGGTGCGCATTGTATGCTTGTGTGTTACATTACATTCACTAGTAGGAGTGAGAAAAACATCACGGGGTGGTGCGCATTGTATGCTTGTGTGTTACATTACATTCACTAGTAGGAGTGAGAAAAACATCACGGGGCGGTGCGCATTGTATGCTTGTGTGTTACATTACATTCACTAGTAGGAGTGAGAAAAACATCACGGGGTGGTGCGCATTGTATGCTTGTGTGTTACATTACATTCACTAGTAGGAGTGAGAAAAACATCACGGGATGGTGCGCATTGTATGCTTGCGTGTTACATTACATTCACTAGTAGGAGTGAGAAAAACATCACGGGGTGGTGCGCATTGTATGGGTGTGTGTTGCATTACATTCACTAGCAGGAGTGAGAAAAACATCACGGGGTGGTGCGCATTGTATGGGTGTGTGTTACATTACATTCACTAGCAGGAGTGAGAAAAACATCACGGGGTGGTGCGCATTGCATGGGTGTGTGTTACATTACATTCACTAGCAGGAGTGAGAAAAACATCACGGGGTGGTGCGCATTGCATGGGTGTTTGTTACATTACATTCACTAGTAGGAGTGAGAAAAACATCACGGGGTGGTGCGCATTGCATGGGTGTGTGTTACATTACATTCACTAGTAGGAGTGAGAAAAACATCACGGGGTGGTGCGCATTGCATGGGTGTGTGTTGCATTACATTCACTAGTAGGAGTGAGAAAAACATCACGGGGTGGTGCGCATTGCATGGGAGTGTGTTACATTACATTCACTAGTAGGAGTGAGAAAAACATCACGGGGTGGTGCGCATTGCATGGGTGTGTGTTACATTACATTCACTAGTAGGAGTGAGAAAAACATCACGGGGTGGTGCGCATTGCATGGGTGTGTGTTACATTACATTCACTAGTAGGAGTGAGAAAAACATCACGGGGTGGTGCGCACTGCATGGGTGTGTGTTACATTACATTCACTAGTAGGAGTGAGAAAAACATCACGGGGTGGTGCGCACTGCATGGGTGTGTGTTACATTACATTCACTAGAAGGAGTGAGAAAAACATCACGGGGTGGTGCGCATTGAATGCGTGTGTGATACATTAGATTCACTTGTAGGAGTGAGAAAAACATCAAGGGGTGGTGCGCATTGTATGGGTGTGTGTTGCATTACATTCACTAGTAGGAGTGAGAAAAACATCACGGGGTGGTGCGCATTGTATGGGTGTGTGTTACATTACATTCACTAGTAGGAGTGAGAAAAACATCACGGGGTGGTGCGCATTGTATGGGTGTGTGTTGCATTACATTCACTAGTAGGAGTGAGAAAAACAATCCGGGGTGGTGCGCATTGTATGGGTGTGTGTTGCATTACATTCACTAGTAGGAGTGAGAAAAACATCAAGGGGTGGTGCGCATTGTATGGGTGTGTGTTGCATTACATTCACTAGTAGGAGTGAGAAAAACATCACGGGGTGGTGCGCATTGTATGGGTGTGTGTTACATTACATTCACTAGTAGGAGTGAGAAAAACATCACGGGGTGGTGCGCATTATATGGGTGTGTGTTACATTAGATTCACTTGTAGGAGTGAGAAAAACATCACGGGGTGGTGCGCATTGTATGCTTGTGTGTTACATTACATTCACTAGTAGGAGTGAGAAAAACATCACGGGATGGTGCGCATTGTATGCTTGCGTGTTACATTACATTCACTAGTAGGAGTGAGAAAAACATCACGGGGTGGTGCGCATTGTATGGGTGTGTGTTGCATTACATTCACTAGCAGGAGTGAGAAAAACATCACGGGGTGGTGCGCATTGTATGGGTGTGTGTTACATTACATTCACTAGCAGGAGTGAGAAAAACATCACGGGGTGGTGCGCATTGCATGGGTGTGTGTTACATTACATTCACTAGCAGGAGTGAGAAAAACATCACGGGGTGGTGCGCATTGCATGGGTGTTTGTTACATTACATTCACTAGTAGGAGTGAGAAAAACATCACGGGGTGGTGCGCATTGCATGGGTGTGTGTTACATTACATTCACTAGTAGGAGTGAGAAAAACATCACGGGGTGGTGCGCATTGCATGGGTGTGTGTTGCATTACATTCACTAGTAGGAGTGAGAAAAACATCACGGGGTGGTGCGCATTGCATGGGAGTGTGTTACATTACATTCACTAGTAGGAGTGAGAAAAACATCACGGGGTGGTGCGCATTGCATGGGTGTGTGTTACATTACATTCACTAGTAGGAGTGAGAAAAACATCACGGGGTGGTGCGCATTGCATGGGTGTGTGTTACATTACATTCACTAGTAGGAGGGAGAAAAACATCACGGGGTTGTGCGCACTGCATGGGTGTGTGTTACATTACATTCACTAGTAGGAGTGAGAAAAACATCACGGGGTGGTGCGCACTGCATGGGTGTGTGTTACATTACATTCACTAGAAGGAGTGAGAAAAACATCACGGGGTGGTACGCATTGAATGCGTGTGTGATACATTAGATTCACTTGTAGGAGTGAGAAAAACATCACGGGGTGGTGCGCATTGTATGGGTGTGTGTTACATTAGATTCACTTGTAGGAGTGAGAAAAACATCACGGGGTGGTGCGCATTGTATGGGTGTGTGTTGCATTACATTCACTAGTAGGAGTGAGAAAAACATCAAGGGGTGGTGCGCATTGTATGGGTGTGTGTTGCATTACATTCACTAGTAGGAGTGAGAAAAACATCACGGGGTGGTGCGCATTGTATGGGTGTGTGTTACATTACATTCACTAGTAGGAGTGAGAAAAACATCACGGGGTGGTGCGCATTATATGGGTGTGTGTTACATTAGATTCACTTGTAGGAGTGAGAAAAACATCACGGGGTGGTGCGCATTGTATGGGTGTGTGTTGCATTACATTCACTAGCAGGAGTGAGAAAAACATCACGGGGTGGTACGCATTGTATGGGTGTGTGTTGCATTACATTCACTAGTAGGAGTGAGAAAAACATCACGGGGTGGTGCGCATTGTATGGGTGTGTGTTACATTACATTCACTAGTAGGAGTGAGAAAAACATCACGGGGTGGTGCGCATTGTATGGGTGTGTGTTACATTACATTCACTAGTAGGAGTGAGAAAAACATCACGGGGTGGTGCGCATTGCATGGGTGTGTGTTACATTACATTCACTAGTAGGAGTGAGAAAAACATCACGGGGTGTTGCGCATTGCATGGGTGTGTGTTACATTACATTCACTAGTAGGAGTGAGAAAAACATCACGGGGTGGTGCGCATTGCATGGGTGTGTGTTACATTACATTCACTAGTAGGAGTGAGAAAAACATCACGGGGTGGTGCGCATTGCATGGGTGTGTGTTACATTACATTCACTAGTAGGAGTGAGAAAAACATCACGGGGTGGTGCGCATTGCATGGGTGTGTGTTACATTACATTCACTAGTAGGAGTGAGAAAAACATCACGGGGTGGTGCGCATTGCATGGGTGTGTGTTACATTACATTCACTAGTAGGAGTGAGAAAAACCTCACGGGGTGGTGCACATTGCATGGGTGTGTGTTACATTACATTCACTAGTAGGAGTGAGAAAAACATCACGGGGTGGTGCGCACTGCATGGGTGTGTGTTACATTACATTCACTAGTAGGAGTGAGAAAAACATCACGGTGTGGTGCGCACTGCATGGGTGTGTGTTACATTACATTCACTAGTAGGAGTGAGAAAAACATCACGGGGTGGTGCGCACTGTATGGGTGTGTGTTACATTAGATTCACTAGTAGGAGTGAGAAAAACATCACGGGGCGGTGCGCATTGTATGGGTGTGTGTTACATTAGATTCACTAGTAGGAGTGAGAAAAACATCACGGGGCGGTGCGCATTGTATGCTTGTGTGTTACATTACATTCACTAGTAGGAGTGAGAAAAACATCACGGGGTGGTGCGCATTGTATGCTTGTGTGTTACATTACATTCACTAGTAGGAGTGAGAAAAACATCACGGGATGGTGCGCATTGTATGCTTGCGTGTTACATTACATTCACTAGTAGGAGTGAGAAAAACATCACGGGGTGGTGCGCATTGTATGGGTGTGTGTTGCATTACATTCACTAGCAGGAGTGAGAAAAACATCACGGGGTGGTGCGCATTGTATGGGTGTGTGTTACATTACATTCACTAGCAGGAGTGAGAAAAACATCACGGGGTGGTGCGCATTGCATGGGTGTGTGTTACATTACATTCACTAGCAGGAGTGAGAAAAACATCACGGGGTGGTGCGCATTGCATGGGTGTTTGTTACATTACATTCACTAGTAGGAGTGAGAAAAACATCACGGGGTGGTGCGCATTGCATGGGTGTGTGTTACATTACATTCACTAGTAGGAGTGAGAAAAACATCACGGGGTGGTGCGCATTGCATGGGTGTGTGTTGCATTACATTCACTAGTAGGAGTGAGAAAAACATCACGGGGTGGTGCGCATTGCATGGGAGTGTGTTACATTACATTCACTAGTAGGAGTGAGAAAAACATCACGGGGTGGTGCGCATTGCATGGGTGTGTGTTACATTACATTCACTAGTAGGAGTGAGAAAAACATCACGGGGTGGTGCGCATTGCATGGGTGTGTGTTACATTACATTCACTAGTAGGAGTGAGAAAAACATCACGGGGTGGTGCGCACTGCATGGGTGTGTGTTACATTACATTCACTAGTAGGAGTGAGAAAAACATCACGGGGTGGTGCGCACTGCATGGGTGTGTGTTACATTACATTCACTAGAAGGAGTGAGAAAAACATCACGGGGTGGTGCGCATTGAATGCGTGTGTGATACATTAGATTCACTTGTAGGAGTGAGAAAAACATCACGGGGTGGTGCGCATTGTATGGGTGTGTGTTACATTAGATTCACTTGTAGGAGTGAGAAAAACATCACGGGGTGGTGCGCATTGTATGGGTGTGTGTTGCATTACATTCACTAGTAGGAGTGAGAAAAACATCAAGGGGTGGTGCGCATTGTATGGGTGTGTGTTGCATTACATTCACTAGTAGGAGTGAGAAAAACATCACGGGGTGGTGCGCATTGTATGGGTGTGTGTTACATTACATTCACTAGTAGGAGTGAGAAAAACATCACGGGGTGGTGCGCATTATATGGGTGTGTGTTACATTAGATTCACTTGTAGGAGTGAGAAAAACATCACGGGGTGGTGCGCATTGTATGCTTGTGTGTTACATTACATTCACTAGTAGGAGTGAGAAAAACATCACGGGATGGTGCGCATTGTATGCTTGCGTGTTACATTACATTCACTAGTAGGAGTGAGAAAAACATCACGGGGTGGTGCGCATTGTATGGGTGTGTGTTGCATTACATTCACTAGCAGGAGTGAGAAAAACATCACGGGGTGGTGCGCATTGTATGGGTGTGTGTTACATTACATTCACTAGCAGGAGTGAGAAAAACATCACGGGGTGGTGGGCATTGCATGGGTGTGTGTTACATTACATTCACTAGCAGGAGTGAGAAAAACATCACGGTGTGGTGCGCATTGCATGGGTGTTTGTTACATTACATTCACTAGTAGGAGTGAGAAAAACATCACGGGGTGGTGCGCATTGCATGGGTGTGTGTTACATTACATTCACTAGTAGGAGTGAGAAAAACATCACGGGGTGGTGCGCATTGCATGGGTGTGTGTTGCATTACATTCACTAGTAGGAGTGAGAAAAACATCACGGGGTGGTGCGCATTGCATGGGAGTGTGTTACATTACATTCACTAGTAGGAGTGAGAAAAACATCACGGGGTGGTGCGCATTGCATGGGTGTGTGTTACATTACATTCACTAGTAGGAGTGAGAAAAACATCACGGGGTGGTGCGCATTGCATGGGTGTGTGTTACATTACATTCACTAGTAGGAGTGAGAAAAACATCACGGGGTTGTGCGCACTGCATGGGTGTGTGTTACATTACATTCACTAGTAGGAGTGAGAAAAACATCACGGGGTGGTGCGCACTGCATGGGTGTGTGTTACATTACAATCACTAGAAGGAGTGAGAAAAACATCACGGGGTGGTGCGCATTGAATGCGTGTGTGATACATTAGATTCACTTGTAGGAGTGAGAAAAACATCACGGGGTGGTGCGCATTGTATGGGTGTGTGTTACATTAGATTCACTTGTAGGAGTGAGAAAAACATCACGGGGTGGTGCACATTGTATGGGTGTGTGTTGCATTACATTCACTAGTAGGAGTGAGAAAAACATCAAGGGGTGGTGCGCATTGTATGGGTGTGTTTTGCATTACATTCACTAGTAGGAGTGAGAAAAACATCACGGGGTGGTGCGCATTGTATGGGTGTGTGTTACATTACATTCACTAGTAGGAGTGAGAAAAACATCACGGGGTGGTGCGCATTATATGGGTGTGTGTTACATTAGATTCACTTGTAGGAGTGAGAAAAACATCACGGGGTGGTGCGCATTGTATGGGTGTGTGTTGCATTACATTCACTAGCAGGAGTGAGAAAAACATCAAGGGGTGGTGCGCATTGTATGGGTGTGTGTTGCATTACATTCACTAGTAGGAGTGAGAAAAACATCACGGGGTGGTGCGCATTGTATGGGTGTGTGTTACATTACATTCACTAGTAGGAGTGAGAAAAACATCACGGGGTGGTGTGCATTGTATGGGTGTGTGTTACATTACATTCACTAGTAGGAGTGAGAAAAACATCACGGGGTGGTGCGCATTGCATGGGTGTGTGTTACATTACATTCACTAGTAGGAGTGAGAAAAACATCACGGGGTGTTGCGCATTGCATGGGTGTGTGTTACATTACATGCACTAGTAGGAGTGAGAAAAACATCACGGGGTGGTGCGCATTGCATGGGTGTGTGTTACATTACATTCACTAGTAGGAGTGAGAAAAACATCACGGGGTGGTGCGCATTGCATGGGTGTGTGTTACATTACATTCACTAGTAGGAGTGAGAAAAACATCACGGGGTGGTGCGCATTGCATGGGTGTGTGTTACATTACATTCACTAGTAGGAGTGAGAAAAACATCACGGGGTGGTGCGCATTGCATGGGTGTGTGTTACATTACATTCACTAGTAGGAGTGAGAAAAACATCACGGGGTGGTGCACATTGCATGGGTGTGTGTTACATTACATTCACTAGTAGGAGTGAGAAAAACATCACGGGGTGGTGCGCACTGCATGGGAGTGTGTTACATTACATTCACTAGTAGGAGTGAGAAAAACATCACGGGGTGGTGCGCACTGCATGGGTGTGTGTTACATTACATTCACTAGTAGGAGTGAGAAAAACATCACGGGGTGGTGCGCACTGCATGGGTGTGTGTTACATTACATTCACTAGTAGGAGTGAGAAAAACATCACGGTGTGGTGCGCACTGTATGGGTGTGTGTTACATTACATTCACTAGTAGGAGTGAGAAAAACATCACGGGGTGTCGCGCACTGTATGGGTGTGTGTTACATTAGATTCACTAGTAGGAGTGAGAAAAACATCACGGGGCGGCGCGCATTGTATGGGTGTGTGTTACATTAGATTCACTAGTAGGAGTGAGAAAAACATCACGGGGCGGCGCGCATTGTATGGGTGTGTGTTACATTACATTCACTAGTAGGAATGAGAAAAACATCACGGGGCGGTGCGCAATGTATGGGTGTGTGTTACATTACATTCACTAGTAGGAGTGAGAAAAACATCACGGGGTGGTGCGCATTGTATGGGTGTGTGTTGCATTACATTCACTAGCAGGAGTGAGAAAAACATCACGGGGTGGTGCGCATTGTATGGGTGTGTGTTACATTACATTCACTAGCAGGAGTGAGAAAAACATCACGGGGTGGTGCGCATTGCATGGGTGTGTGTTACATTACATTCACTAGCAGGAGTGAGAAAAACATCACGGGGTGGTGCGCATTGCATGGGTGTGTGTTACATTACATTCACTAGTAGGAGTGAGAAAAACATCACGGGGTGGTGCGCATTGCATGGGTGTGTGTTACATTACATTCACTAGTAGGAGTGAGAAAAACATCACGGGGTGGTGCGCATTGCATGGGTGTTTGTTACATTACATTCACTAGTAGGAGTGAGAAAAACATCACGGGGTGGTGCGCATTGCATGGGTGTGTGTTACATTACATTCACTAGTAGGAGTGAGAAAAACATCACGGGGTGGTGCGCACTGCATGGGTGTGTGTTGCATTACATTCACTAGTAGGAGTGAGAAAAACATCACGGGGTGGTGCGCATTGCATGGGTGTGTGTTGCATTACATTCACTAGCAGGAGTGAGAAAAACATCACGGGGTGGTGCGCATTGCATGGGTGTGTGTTACATTACATTCACTAGCAGGAGTGAGAAAAACATCACGGGGTGGTGCGCATTGCATGGGTGTTTGTTACATTACATTCACTAGTAGGAGTGAGAAAAACATCACGGGGTTGTGCGCATTGCATGGGTGTGTGTTACATTACATTCACTAGTAGGAGTGAGAAAAACATCACGGGGTGGTGCGCATTGCATGGGTGTGTGTTGCATTACATTCACTAGTAGGAGTGAGAAAAACATCACGGGGTGGTGCGCATTGCATGGGAGTGTGTTACATTACATTCACTAGTAGGAGTGAGAAAAACATCACGGGGTGGTGCGCATTGCATGGGTGTGTGTTACATTACATTCACTAGTAGGAGTGAGAAAAACATCACGGGGTGGTGCGCATTGCATGGGTGTGTGTTACATTACATTCACTAGTAGGAGTGAGAAAAACATCACGGGGTGGTGCGCACTGCATGGGTGTGTGTTACATTACATTCACTAGTAGGAGTGAGAAAAACATCACGGGGTGGTGCGCACTGCATGGGTGTGTGTTACATTACATTCACTAGAAGGAGTGAGAAAAACATCACGGGGTGGTGCGCATTGAATGCGTGTGTGATACATTAGATTCACTTGTAGGAGTGAGAAAAACATCACGGGGTGGTGCGCATTGTATGGGTGTGTGTTACATTAGATTCACTTGTAGGAGTGAGAAAAACATCACGGGGTGGTGCGCATTGTATGGGTGTGTGTTGCATTACATTCACTAGTAGGAGTGAGAAAAACATCAAGGGGTGGTGCGCATTGTATGGGTGTGTGTTGCATTACATTCACTAGTAGGAGTGAGAAAAACATCACGGGGTGGTGCGCATTGTATGGGTGTGTGTTACATTACATTCACTAGTAGGAGTGAGAAAAACATCACGGGGTGGTGCGCATTATATGGGTGTGTGTTACATTAGATTCACTTGTAGGAGTGAGAAAAACATCACGGGGTGGTGCGCATTGTATGGGTGTGTGTTGCATTACATTCACTAGCAGGAGTGAGAAAAACATCACGGGGTGGTACGCATTGTATGGGTGTGTGTTGCATTACATTCACGAGTAGGAGTGAGAAAAACATCACGGGGTGGTGCGCATTGTATGGGTGTGTGTTACATTACATTCACTAGTAGGAGTGAGAAAAACATCACGGGGTGGTGCGCATTGTATGGGTGTGTGTTACATTACATTCACTAGTAGGAGTGAGAAAAACATCACGGGGTGGTGCGCATTGCATGGGTGTGTGTTACATTACATTCACTAGTAGGAGTGAGAAAAACATCACGGGGTGTTGCGCATTGCATGGGTGTGTGTTACATTACATTCACTAGTAGGAGTGAGAAAAACATCACGGGGTGGTGCGCATTGCATGGGTGTGTGTTACATTACATTCACTAGTAGGAGTGAGAAAAACATCACGGGGTGGTGCGCATTGCATGGGTGTGTGTTACATTACATTCACTAGTAGGAGTGAGAAAAACATCACGGGGTGGTGCGCATTGCATGGGTGTGTGTTACATTACATTCACTAGTAGGAGTGAGAAAAACATCACGGGGTGGTGCACATTGCATGGGTGTGTGTTACATTACATTCACTAGTAGGAGTGAGAAAAACATCACGGGGTGGTGCGCACTGCATGGGTGTGTGTTACATTACATTCACTAGTAGGAGTGAGAAAAACATCACGGGGTGGTGCGCACTGCATGGGTGTGTGTTACATTACATTCACTAGTAGGAGTGAGAAAAACATCACGGTGTGGTGCGCACTGCATGGGTGTGTGTTACATTACATTCACTAGTAGGAGTGAGAAAAACATCACGGGGTGGTGCGCACTGTATGGGTGTGTGTTACATTAGATTCACTAGTAGGAGTGAGAAAAACATCACGGGGCGGTGCGCATTGTATGGGTGTGTGTTACATTAGATTCACTAGTAGGAGTGAGAAAAACATCACGGGGCGGTGCGCATTGTATGCTTGTGTGTTACGTTACATTCACTAGTAGGAGTGAGAAAAACATCACGGGGTGGTGCGCATTGTATGCTTGTGTGTTACATTACATTCACTAGTAGGAGTGAGAAAAACATCACGGGATGGTGCGCATTGTATGCTTGCGTGTTACATTACATTCACTAGTAGGAGTGAGAAAAACATCACGGGGTGGTGCGCATTGTATGGGTGTGTGTTGCATTACATTCACTAGCAGGAGTGAGAAAAACATCACGGGGTGGTGCGCATTGTATGGGTGTGTGTTACATTACATTCACTAGCAGGAGTGAGAAAAACATCATGGGGTGGTGCGCATTGCATGGGTGTGTGTTACATTACATTCACTAGCAGGAGTGAGAAAAACATCACGGGGTGGTGCGCATTGCATGGGTGTTTGTTACATTACATTCACTAGTAGGAGTGAGAAAAACATCACGGGGTGGTGCGCATTGCATGGGTGTGTGTTACATTACATTCACTAGTAGGAGTGAGAAAAACATCACGGGGTGGTGCGCATTGCATGGGTGTGTGTTGCATTACATTCACTAGTAGGAGTGAGAAAAACATCACGGGGTGGTGCGCATTGCATGGGTGTGTGTTACATTACATTCACTAGTAGGAGTGAGAAAAACATCACGGGGTGGTGCGCATTGCATGGGTGTGTGTTACATTACATTCACTAGTAGGAGTGAGAAAAACATCACGGGGTGGTGCGCATTGCATGGGTGTGTGTTACATTACATTCACTAATAGGAGTGAGAAAAACATCACGGGGTGGTGCGCACTGCATGGGTGTGTGTTACATTACATTCACTAGTAGGAGTGAGAAAAACATCACGGGGTGGTGCGCACTGCATGGGTGTGTGTTACATTACATTCACTAGAAGGAGTGAGAAAAACATCACGGGGTGGTGCGCATTGAATGCGTGTGTGATACATTAGATTCACTTGTAGGAGTGAGAAAAACATCACGGGGTGGTGCGCATTGTATGGGTGTGTGTTACATTAGATTCACTTGTAGGAGTGAGAAAAACATCACGGGGTGGTGCGCATTGTATGGGTGTGTGTTGCATTACATTCACTAGTAGGAATGAGAAAAACATCAAGGGGTGGTGCGCATTGTATGGGTGTGTGTTGCATTACATTCACTAGTAGGAGTGAGAAAAACATCACGGGGTGGTGCGCATTGTATGGGTGTGTGTTACATTACATTCACTAGTAGGAGTGAGAAAAACATCACGGGGTGGTGCGCATTATATGGGTGTGTGTTACATTAGATTCACTTGTAGGAGTGAGAAAAACATCACGGGGTGGTGCGCATTGTATGCTTGTGTGTTACATTACATTCACTAGTAGGAGTGAGAAAAACATCACTGGATGGTGCGCATTGTATGCTTGCGTGTTACATTACATACACTAGTAGGAGTGAGAAAAACATCACGGGGTGGTGCGCATTGTATGGGTGTGTGTTGCATTACATTCACTAGCAGGAGTGAGAAAAACATCACGGGGTGGTGCGCATTGTATGGGTGTGTGTTACATTACATTCACTAGCAGGAGTGAGAAAAACATCACGGGGTGGTGCGCATTGCATGGGTGTGTGTTACATTACATTCACTAGCAGGAGTGAGAAAAACATCACGGTGTGGTGCGCATTGCATGGGTGTTTGTTACATTACATTCACTAGTAGGAGTGAGAAAAACATCACGGGGTGGTGCGCATTGCATGGGTGTGTGTTACATTACATTCACTAGTAGGAGTGAGAAAAACATCACGGGGTGGTGCGCATTGCATGGGTGTGTGTTACATTACATTCACTAGTAGGAGTGAGAAAAACATCACGGGGTGGTGCGCACTGCATGGGTGTGTGTTACATTACATTCACTAGTAGGAGTGAGAAAAACATCACGGGGTGGTGCGCATTGCATGGGCGTGTGTTACATTACATTCACTAGTAGGAGTGAGAAAAACATCACGGGGTGGTGCGCATTGCATGGGTGTGTGTTACATTACATTCACTAGTAGGAGTGAGAAAAACATCACGGGGTGGTGCGCATTGCATGGGTGTGTGTTACATTACATTCACTAGTAGGAGTGAGAAAAACATCACGGGGTGGGGCGCATTGCATGGGTGTGTGTTACATTACATTCACTAGTAGGAGTGAGAAAAACATCACGGGGTGGTGCGCACTGCATGGGTGTGTGTTACATTACATTCACTAGTAGGAGTGAGAAAAACATCACGGTGTGGTGCGCACTGCATGGGTGTGTGTTACATTACATTCACTAGTAGGAGTGAGAAAAACATCACGGGGTGTCGCGCACTGTATGGGTGTGTGTTACATTAGATTCACTAGTAGGAGTGAGAAAAACATCACGGGGCGGCGCGCATTGTATGGGTGTGTGTTACATTAGATTCACTAGTAGGAGTGAGAAAAACATCACGGGGCGGCGCGCATTGTATGGGTGTGTGTTACATTACATTCACTAGTAGGAGTGAGAAAAACATCACGGGGCGGCGCGCAATGTATGGGTGTGTGTTACATTACATTCACTAGTAGGAGTGAGAAAAACATCACGGGGCGGTGCGCATTGTATGGGTGTGTGTTGCATTACATTCACTAGCAGGAGTGAGAAAAACATCACGGGGTGGTGCGCATTGTATGGGTGTGTGTTACATTACATTCACTAGCAGGAGTGAGAAAAACATCACGGGGTGGTGCGCATTGCATGGGTGTGTGTTACATTACATTCACTAGCAGGAGTGAGAAAAACATCACGGGGTGGTGCGCATTGCATGGGTGTGTGTTACATTACATTCACTAGTAGGAGTGAGAAAAACATCACGGGGTGGTGCGCATTGCATGGGTGTGTGTTACATTACATTCACTAGTAGGAGTGAGAAAAACATCACGGGGTGGTGCGCATTGCATGGGTGTTTGTTACATTACATTCACTAGTAGGAGTGAGAAAAACATCACGGGGTGGTGCGCATTGCATGGGTGTGTGTTACATTACATTCACTAGTAGGAGTGAGAAAAACATCACGGGGTGGTGCGCACTGCATGGGTGTGTGTTGCATTACATTCACTAGTAGGAGTGAGAAAAACATCACGGGGTGGTGCGCATTGCATGGGTGTGTGTTGCATTACATTCACTAGTAGGAGTGAGAAAAACATCACGGGGTGGTGTGCATTGCATGGGAGTGTGTTACATTACATTCACTAGTAGGAGTGAGAAAAACATCACGGGGTGGTGCGCATTGCATGGGTGTGTGTTACATTACATTCACTAGTAGGAGTGAGAAAAACATCACGGGGTGTTGCGCATTGCATGGGTGTGTGTTACATTACATTCACTAGTAGGAGTGAGAAAAACATCACGGGGTGGTGCGCATTGCATGGGTGTGTGTTACATTACATTCACTAGTAGGAGTGAGAAAAACATCACGGGGTGGTGCGCATTGCATGGGTGTGTGTTACATTACATTCACTAGTAGGAGTGAGAAAAACATCACGGGGTGGTGCGCATTGCATGGGTGTGTGTTACATTACATTCACTAGTAGGAGTGAGAAAAACATCACGGGGTGGTGCGCATTGCATGGGTGTGTGTTACATTACATTCACTAGTAGGAGTGAGAAAAACATCACGGGGTGGTGCACATTGCATGGGTGTGTGTTACATTACATTCACTAGTAGGAGTGAGAAAAACATCACGGGGTGGTGCGCACTGCATGGGTGTGTGTTACATTACATTCACTAGTAGGAGTGAGAAAAACATCACGGGGTGGTGCGCACTGCATGGGTGTGTGTTACATTACATTCACTAGTAGGAGTGAGAAAAACATCACGGTGTGGTGCGCACTGTATGGGTGTGTGTTACATTACATTCACTAGTAGGAGTGAGAAAAACATCACGGGGTGTCGCGCACTGTATGGGTGTGTGTTACATTAGATTCACTAGTAGGAGTGAGAAAAACATCACGGGGCGGCGCGCACTGTATGGGTGTGTGTTACATTAGATTCACTAGTAGGAGTGAGAAAAACATCACGGGGCGGCGCGCATTGTATGGGTGTGTGTTACATTACATTCACTAGTAGGAATGAGAAAAACATCACGGGGCGGCGCGCAATGTATGGGTGTGTGTTACATTACATTCACTAGTAGGAGTGAGAAAAACATCACGGGGCGGTGCGCATTGTATGGGTGTGTATTACATTAGATTCACTAGTAGGAGTGAGAAAAACATCACGGGGTGGTGCGCATTTTATGGGTGTGTGTTACATTAGATTCACTAGTAGGAGTGAGAAAAACATCACGGGGTGGTGCGCATTGTATGGGTGTGTGTTACATTACATTCACTAGTAGGAGTGAGAAAAACATCACAGGGTGGTGCGCATTGTATGGGTGTGTGGTACATTACATTCACTAGTAGGAGTGAGAAAAACATCACGGGGTGGTGCGCATTGTATGGGTGTGTGTTACATTACATTCACTAGTAGGAGTGAGAAAAACATCACGGGGTGGTGCGCATTGCATGGGTGTGTGTTACATTACATTCACTAGTAGGAGTGAGAAAAACATCACGGGGTGGTGCGCACTGCATGGGTGTGTGTTACATTACATTCACTAGTAGGAGTGAGAAAAACATCACGGGGTGGTGCGCACTGTATGGGTGTGTGTTACATTAGATTCACTAGTAGGAGTGAGAAAAACATCACGGGGTGGTGCGCATTGTATGGGTGTGTGTTACATTACATTCACTAGTAGGAGTGAGAAAAACATCACGGGGTGGTGCGCATTGTATGGGTGTGTGGTACATTACATTCACTAGTAGGAGTGAGAAAAACATCACGTCGTGGTGCGCATTGTATGGGTGTGTGTTACATTACATTCACTAGTAGGAGTGAGAAAAACATCACGGGGTGGTGCGCATTGTATGGGTGTGTGTTACATTACATTCACTAGTAGGAGTGAGAAAAACATCACGGTGTGGTGCGCATTCTATGCGTGTGTGTTACATTACATTCACTAGTAGGAGTGAGAAAAACATCACGGTGTGGTGCGCATTCTATGCGTGTGTGTTGCATTACATTCACTAGTAGGAGTGAGAAAAACATCACGGGGTGGTGCACATTGTATGGGTGTGTGTTACATTACATTCACTAGTAGGAGTGAGAAAAACATCACCGGGCGGTGCGCATTATATGGGTGTGTGTTACATTAGATTCACTTGTAGGAGTGAGAAAAACATCACGGGGTGGTGCGCATTGTATGGGTGTGTGTTGCATTACATTCACTAGCAGGAGTGAGAAAAACATCACGGGGTGGTGCGCATTGTATGGGTGTGTGTTGCATTACATTCACTAGCAGGAGTGAGAAAAACATCACGGGGTGGTGCGCATTGTATGGGTGTGTGTTGCATTACATTCACTAGCAGGAGTGAGAAAAACATCACGGGGTGGTGCGCATTGTATGGGTGTGTGTTGCATTACATTCACTAGCAGGAGTGAGAAAAACATCACGGGGTGGTGCGCATTGTATGGGTGTGTGTTACATTACATTCACTAGTAGGAGTGAGAAAAACATCACGGGGTGTTGCGCATTGCATGGGTGTGTGTTACATTACATTCACTAGTAGGAGTGAGAAAAACATCACGGGGTGGTGCGCATTGCAGGGGTGTGTGTTACATTACATTCACTAGTAGGAGTGAGAAAAACATCACGGGGTGGTGCGCATTGCATGGGTGTGTGTTACATTACATTCACTAGTAGGAGTGAGAAAAACATCACGGGGTGGTGCGCATTGCATGGGTGTGTGTTACATTACATTCACTAGTAGGAGTGAGAAAAACATCACGGGGTGGTGCGCATTGCATGGGTGTGTGTTACATTACATTCACTAGTAGGAGTGAGAAAAACATCACGGGGTGGTGCGCACTGCATGGGTGTGTGTTACATTACATTCACTAGTAGGAGTGAGAAAAACATCACGGGGTGGTGCGCACTGCATGGGTGTGTGTTACATTACATTCACTAGTAGGAGTGAGAAAAACATCACGGGGTGGTGCGCACTGCATGGGTGTGTGTTACATTACATTCACTAGTAGGAGTGAGAAAAACATCACGGTGTGGTGCGCACTGTATGGGTGTGTGTTACATTACATTCACTAGTAGGAGTGAGAAAAACATCACGGGGTGTCGCGCACTGTATGGGTGTGTGTTACATTAGATTCACTAGTAGGAGTGAGAAAAACATCACGGGGCGGCGCGCATTGTATGGGTGTGTGTTACATTAGATTCACTAGTAGGAGTGAGAAAAACATCACGGGGCGGCGCGCATTGTATGGGTGTGTGTTACATTACATTCACTAGTAGGAATGAGAAAAACATCACGGGGCGGTGCGCAATGTATGGGTGTGTGTTACATTACATTCACTAGTAGGAGTGAGAAAAACATCACGGGGCCGTGCGCATTGTATGCTTGTGTGTTACATTACATTAACTAATAGGAGTGAGAAAAACATCACGGGGTGGTGCGCATTGTATGCTTGTGTGTTACATTACATTCACTAGTAGGAGTGAGAAAAACATCACGGGGTGGTGCGCATTGTATGGGTGTGTGTTACATTACATTCACTAGTAGGAGTGAGAAAAACATCACGGGGTGGTGCGCATTGTATGGGTGTGTGATACATTAGATTCACTAGTAGGAGTGAGAAAAACATCACGGGGTGGTGCGCATTGTATGCGTGTGTGTTACATTAGATTCACTTGTAGGAGTGAGAAAAACATCACGGGGTGGTGCGCATTGTATGGGTGTGTATTACATTAGATTCACTAGTAGGAGTGAGAAAAACATCACGGGGTGGTGCGCATTTTATGGGTGTGTGTTACATTAGATTCACTAGTAGGAGTGAGAAAAACATCACGGGGTGGTGCGCATTGTATGGGTGTGTGTTACATTAGATTCACTAGTAGGAGTGAGAAAAACATCACGGGGTGGTGCGCATTGTATGGGTGTGTGGTACATTACATTCACTAGTAGGAGTGAGAAAAACATCACGGGGTGGTGCGCATTGTATGGGTGTGTGTTACATTACATTCACTAGTAGGAGTGAGAAAAACATCACGGGGTGGTGCGCATTGTATGGGTGTGTGTTACATTACATTCACTAGTAGGAGTGAGAAAAACATCACGGGGTGGTGCGCATTCTTTGCGTGTGTGTTACATTACATTCACTAGTAGGAGTGAGAAAAACATCACGGTGTGGTGCGCATTCTATGCGTGTGTGTTACATTACATTCACTAGTAGGAGTGAGAAAAACATCACGGGGTGGTGCGCATTGTATGGGTGTGTGTTACATTACATTCAATAGTAGGAGTGAGAAAAACATCACGGGGTGGTGCGCATTGTATGGGTGTGTGTTACATTACATTCACTACTAAGAGTGAGAAAAACATCACGGGGTGGTGCGCATTGTATGGGTGTGTGTTACATTACATTCACTAGTAGGAGTGAGAAAAACATCACGGGGTGGTGCGCATTGCATGGGTGTGTGTTACATTACATTCACTAGTAGGAGTGACAAAAACATCACGGGGTGGTGCGCATTGCATGGGTGTGTGTTACATTACATTCACTAGTAGGAGTGAGAAAAACATCACGGGGTGGTGCGCATTGTATGGGTGTGTGTTGCATTACATTCACTAGCAGGAGTGAGAAAAACATCACGGGGTGGTGCGCATTGTATGGGTGTGTGTTACATTACATTCACTAGCAGGAGTGAGAAAAACATCACGGGGTGGTGCGCATTGCATGGGTGTGTGTTACATTACATTCACTAGCAGGAGTGAGAAAAACATCACGGGGTGGTGCGCATTGCTTGGGTGTGTGTTACATTACATTCACTAGTAGGAGTGAGAAAAACATCACGGGGTGGTGCGCATTGCATGGGTGTGTGTTACATTACATTCACTAGTAGGAGTGAGAAAAACATCACGGGGTGGTGCGCATTGCATGGGTGTGTGTTACATTACATTCACTAGTAGGAGTGAGAAAAACATCACGGGGTGGTGCGCATTGCATGGGTGTGTGTTACATTACATTCACTAGTAGGAGTGAGAAAAACATCACGGGGTGGTGCGCATTGCATGGGTGTGTGTTACATTACATTCACTAGTAGGAGTGAGAAAAACATCACGGGGTGGTGCGCATTGCATGGGTGTGTGTTACATTACATTCACTAGTAGGAGTGAGAAAAACATCACGGGGTGGTGCGCATTGCATGGGTGTGTGTTGCATTACATTCACTAGTAGGAGTGAGAAAAACATCACGGGGTGGTGCGCACTGCATGGGTGTGTGTTGCATTACATTCACTAGTAGGAGTGAGAAAAACATCACGGGGTGGTGCGCATTGCATGGGTGTGTGTTGCATTACATTCACTAGTAGGAGTGAGAAAAACATCAAGGGGTGGTGCGCATTGCATGGGTGTGTGTTACATTACATTCACTAGTAGGAGTGAGAAAAACATCACGGGGTGGTGCGCATTGCATGGGTGTGTGTTGCATTACATTCACTAGTAGGAGTTAGAAAAACATCACGGGGTGGTGCGCATTGCATGGGTGTGTGTTACATTACATTCACTAGTAGGAGTGAGAAAAACATCACGGGGTGGTGCGCATTGCATGGGTGTGTGTTACATTACATTCACTAGTAGGAGTGAGAAAAACATCACGGGGTGGTGCGCACTGCATGGGTGTGTGTTACATTACATTCACTAGTAGGAGTGAGAAAAACATCACGGGGTGGTGCGCACTGCATGGGTGTGTGTTACATTACATTCACTAGTAGGAGTGAGAAAAACATCACGGGGTGGTGCGCATTGAATGCGTGTGTGATACATTAGATTCACTTGTAGGAGTGAGAAAAACATCACGGGGTGGTGCGCATTGTATGGGTGTGTGTTACATTAGATTCACTTGTAGGAGTGAGAAAAACATCACGGGGTGGTGCGCATTGTATGGGTGTGTGTTGCATTACATTCACTAGTAGGAGTGAGAAAAACATCACGGGGTGGTGCGCATTGTATGGGTGTGTGTTGCATTACATTCACTAGTAGGAGATAGAAAAACATCACGGGGTGGTGCGCATTGTATGGGTGTGTGTTACATTACATTCACTAGTAGGAGTGAGAAAAACATCACGGGGTGGTGCGCATTGTATGGGTGTGTGTTACATTAGATTCACTTGTAGGAGTGAGAAAAACATCACGGGGTGGTGCGCATTGTATGGGTGTTTGTTGCATTACATTCACTAGTAGGAGTGAGAAAAACATCACGGGGTGGTGCGCACTGCATGGGTGTGTGTTACATTACATTCACTAGTAGGAGTGAGAAAAACATCACGGGGTGGTGCGCACTGTATGGGTGTGTGTTACATTAGATTCACTAGTAGGAGTGAGAAAAACATCACGGGGTGGTGCGCATTGTATGGGTGTGTGTTACATTACATTCACTAGTAGGAGTGAGAAAAACATCACGGGGTGGTGCGCATTGTATGGGTGTGTGGTACATTACATTCACTAGTAGGAGTGAGAAAAACATCACGTCGTGGTGCGCATTGTATGGGTGTGTGTTACATTACATTCACTAGTAGGAGTGAGAAAAACATCACGGGGTGGTGCGCATTGTATGGGTGTGTGTTACATTACATTCACTAGTAGGAGTGAGAAAAACATCACGGGGTGGTGCGCATTCTATGCGTGTGTGTTACATTACATTCACTAGTAGGAGTGAGAAAAACATCACGGTGTGGTGCGCATTCTATGCGTGTGTGTTGCATTACATTCACTAGTAGGAGTGAGAAAAACATCACGGGGTGGTGCACATTGTATGGGTGTGTGTTACATTACATTCACTAGTAGGAGTGAGAAAAACATCACGGGGCGGTGCGCATTATATGGGTGTGTGTTACATTAGATTCACTTGTAGGAGTGAGAAAAACATCACGGGGTGGTGCGCATTGTATGGGTGTGTGTTGCATTACATTCACTAGCAGGAGTGAGAAAAACATCACGGGGTGGTGCGCATTGTATGGGTGTGTGTTGCATTACATTCACTAGCAGGAGTGAGAAAAACATCACGGGGTGGTGCGCATTGTATGGGTGTGTGTTGCATTACATTCACTAGCAGGAGTGAGAAAAACATCACGGGGTGGTGCGCATTGTATGGGTGTGTGTTACATTACATTCACTAGTAGGAGTGAGAAAAACATCACGGGGTGTTGCGCATTGCATGGGTGTGTGTTACATTACATTCACTAGTAGGAGTGAGAAAAACATCACGGGGTGGTGCGCATTGCAGGGGTGTGTGTTACATTACATTCACTAGTAGGAGTGAGAAAAACATCACGGGGTGGTGCGCATTGCATGGGTGTGTGTTACATTACATTCACTAGTAGGAGTGAGAAAAACATCACGGGGTGGTGCGCATTGCATGGGTGTGTGTTACATTACATTCACTAGTAGGAGTGAGAAAAACATCACGGGGTGGTGCGCATTGCATGGGTGTGTGTTACATTACATTCACTAGTAGGAGTGAGAAAAACATCACGGGGTGGTGCGCACTGCATGGGTGTGTGTTACATTACATTCACTAGTAGGAGTGAGAAAAACATCACGGGGTGGTGCGCACTGCATGGGTGTGTGTTACATTACATTCACTAGTAGGAGTGAGAAAAACATCACGGGGTGGTGCGCACTGCATGGGTGTGTGTTACATTACATTCACTAGTAGGAGTGAGAAAAACATCACGGTGTGGTGCGCACTGTATGGGTGTGTGTTACATTACATTCACTAGTAGGAGTGAGAAAAACATCACGGGGTGTCGCGCACTGTATGGGTGTGTGTTACATTAGATTCACTAGTAGGAGTGAGAAAAACATCACGGGGCGGCGCGCATTGTATGGGTGTGTGTTACATTAGATTCACTAGTAGGAGTGAGAAAAACATCACGGGGCGGCGCGCATTGTATGGGTGTGTGTTACATTACATTCACTAGTAGGAATGAGAAAAACATCACGGGGCGGTGCGCAATGTATGGGTGTGTGTTACATTACATTCACTAGTAGGAGTGAGAAAAACATCACGGGGCCGTGCGCATTGTATGCTTGTGTGTTACATTACATTAACTAATAGGAGTGAGAAAAACATCACGGGGTGGTGCGCATTGTATGCTTGTGTGTTACATTACATTCACTAGTAGGAGTGAGAAAAACATCACGGGGTGGTGCGCATTGTATGGGTGTGTGTTACATTACATTCACTAGTAGGAGTGAGAAAAACATCACGGGGTGGTGCGCATTGTATGGGTGTGTGATACATTAGATTCACTAGTAGGAGTGAGAAAAACATCACGGGGTGGTGCGCATTGTATGCGTGTGTGTTACATTAGATTCACTTGTAGGAGTGAGAAAAACATCACGGGGTGGTGCGCATTGTATGGGTGTGTATTACATTAGATTCACTAGTAGGAGTGAGAAAAACATCACGGGGTGGTGCGCATTTTATGGGTGTGTGTTACATTAGATTCACTAGTAGGAGTGAGAAAAACATCACGGGGTGGTGCGCATTGTATGGGTGTGTGTTACATTACATTCACTAGTAGGAGTGAGAAAAACATCACGGGGTGGTGCGCATTGTATGGGTGTGTGGTACATTACATTCCCTAGTAGGAGTGAGAAAAACATCACGGGGTGGTGCGCATTGTATGGGTGTGTGTTACATTACATTCACTAGTAGGAGTGAGAAAAACATCACGGGGTGGTGCGCATTGTATGGGTGTGTGTTACATTACATTCACTAGTAGGAGTGAGAAAAACATCACGGGGTGGTGCGCATTCTATGCGTGTGTGTTACATTACATTCACTAGTAGGAGTGAGAAAAACATCACGGTGTGGTGCGCATTCTATGCGTGTGTGTTACATTACATTCACTAGTAGGAGTGAGAAAAACATCACGGGGTGGTGCGCATTGTATGGGTGTGTGTTACATTACATTCACTAGTAGGAGTGAGAAAAACATCACGGGGTGGTGCGCATTGTATGGGTGTGTGTTACATTACATTCACTACTAAGAGTGAGAAAAACATCACTGGGTGGTGCGCATTGTATGGGTGTGTGTTACATTACATTCACTAGTAGGAGTGAGAAAAACATCACGGGGTGGTGCGCATTGCATGGGTGTGTGTTACATTACATTCACTAGTAGGAGTGACAAAAACATCACGGGGTGGTGCGCATTGCATGGGTGTGTGTTACATTACATTCACTAGTAGGAGTGAGAAAAACATCACGGGGTGGTGCGCATTGTATGGGTGTGTGTTGCATTACATTCACTAGCAGGAGTGAGAAAAACATCACGGGGTGGTGCGCATTGTATGGGTGTTTGTTGCATTACATTCACTAGTAGGAGTGAGAAAAACATCACGGGGTGGTGCGCACTGCATGGGTGTGTGTTACATTACATTCACTAGTAGGAGTGAGAAAAACATCACGGGGTGGTGCGCACTGTATGGGTGTGTGTTACATTAGATTCACTAGTAGGAGTGAGAAAAACATCACGGGGTGGTGCGCATTGTATGGGTGTGTGTTACATTACATTCACTAGTAGGAGTGAGAAAAACATCACGGGGTGGTGCGCATTGTATGGGTGTGTGGTACATTACATTCACTAGTAGGAGTGAGAAAAACATCACGTCGTGGTGCGCATTGTATGGGTGTGTGTTACATTACATTCACTAGTAGGAGTGAGAAAAACATCACGGGGTGGTGCGCATTGTATGGGTGTGTGTTACATTACATTCACTAGTAGGAGTGAGAAAAACATCACGGGGTGGTGCGCATTCTATGCGTGTGTGTTACATTACATTCACTAGTAGGAGTGAGAAAAACATCACGGTGTGGTGCGCATTCTATGCGTGTGTGTTGCATTACATTCACTAGTAGGAGTGAGAAAAACATCACGGGGTGGTGCACATTGTATGGGTGTGTGTTACATTACATTCACTAGTAGGAGTGAGAAAAACATCACGGGGCGGTGCGCATTATATGGGTGTGTGTTACATTAGATTCACTTGTAGGAGTGAGAAAAACATCACGGGGTGGTGCGCATTGTATGGGTGTGTGTTGCATTACATTCACTAGCAGGAGTGAGAAAAACATCACGGGGTGGTGCGCATTGTATGGGTGTGTGTTGCATTACATTCACTAGCAGGAGTGAGAAAAACATCACGGGGTGGTGCGCATTGTATGGGTGTGTGTTGCATTACATTCACTAGCAGGAGTGAGAAAAACATCACGGGGTGGTGCGCATTGTATGGGTGTGTGTTACATTACATTCACTAGTAGGAGTGAGAAAAACATCACGGGGTGTTGCGCATTGCATGGGTGTGTGTTACATTACATTCACTAGTAGGAGTGAGAAAAACATCACGGGGTGGTGCGCATTGCAGGGGTGTGTGTTACATTACATTCACTAGTAGGAGTGAGAAAAACATCACGGGGTGGTGCGCATTGCATGGGTGTGTGTTACATTACATTCACTAGTAGGAGTGAGAAAAACATCACGGGGTGGTGCGCATTGCATGGGTGTGTGTTACATTACATTCACTAGTAGGAGTGAGAAAAACATCACGGGGTGGTGCGCATTGCATGGGTGTGTGTTACATTACATTCACTAGTAGGAGTGAGAAAAACATCACGGGGTGGTGCGCACTGCATGGGTGTGTGTTACATTACATTCACTAGTAGGAGTGAGAAAAACATCACGGGGTGGTGCGCACTGCATGGGTGTGTGTTACATTACATTCACTAGTAGGAGTGAGAAAAACATCACGGGGTGGTGCGCACTGCATGGGTGTGTGTTACATTACATTCACTAGTAGGAGTGAGAAAAACATCACGGTGTGGTGCGCACTGTATGGGTGTGTGTTACATTACATTCACTAGTAGGAGTGAGAAAAACATCACGGGGTGTCGCGCACTGTATGGGTGTGTGTTACATTAGATTCACTAGTAGGAGTGAGAAAAACATCACGGGGCGGCGCGCATTGTATGGGTGTGTGTTACATTAGATTCACTAGTAGGAGTGAGAAAAACATCACGGGGC
>NW_026947983.1:0-63000 GCF_034190915.1 Cavia porcellus
CACACACCCATACAATACGCACCACCCAGTGATGTTTTTCTCACTCCTACTAGTGAATCTAATGTAACACACACCCATACAATGCGCACCACCCCGCGATGTTTTTCAGAAACCTATCCTACATTGCCACTGCATGTTCCCTGACCTCCCCACGCTGACCACCCCGCGGTGCTTTTCTCCATCCTACATTGCCACTCACTGCCTATCCTAAATCAGACCATCCGATTCACACCACCCCGTGATGTTTTTCTCACTCCTAGTAGTGAATGTAATGTAACACACACCCATACAATGCGCACCACCCCGCGATGTTTTTCTCACTCCTACTAGTGAATGTAATGTAACAAACACCCATACAATGCGCACCACCCCGCGATGTTTTTCTCACTCCTACTAGTGAATGTAATGTAACACACACCTATACAATGCGCACCAGCCCGTGATGTTTTTCTCACTCCTACTAGTGAATGTAATGTAACACACACCCATACAATGCGCACCACCCCGTGATGTTTTTCTCAATCCTATTAGTGAATGTAATGTAACACACACCCATACAATGCGCACCACCCCGTGATGTTTTTCTCACTCCTACTAGTGAATCTAATGTAACACACACCCATACAATGCGCACCACCCCGCGATGTTTTTCAGAAACCTATCCTACATTGCCACTGCATGTTCCCTGACCTCCCCATGCTGACCACCCCGCGGTGCTTTTCTCCATCCTACATTGCCACTCACTGCCTATCCTAATTCAGACCCTCCGATTCACACCACCCCGTGATGTTTTTCTCACTCCTACTAGTGAATGTAATGTAACACACACCCATACAATGCGCACCACCCCATGATGTTTTTCTCACTCCTACTAGTGAATCTAATGTAACACACACCCATAAAATGCGCACCACCCCGCGATGTTTTGCAGAAACGTATCCTAAATTGGCACTGCATGTTCCCTTACCTCCCCATGCTGACCTCCCCGCGGTGCTTTTTTCCATCCTACATTGACAATCACTGCCTATCCTAATTCAGACCCTCCGATACACACCACCCCGTGATGTTTTTCTCACTCCTAGTATTGAATGTAATGTAACACACACCCATACAATGCGCACCACCCCGTGATGTTTTTCTTACTCCTACTAGTGAATGTAATGTAACACACACCCATACAATGCGCACCACCCCGTGATGTTTTTTTCACTCCTACTAGTGAATGTAATGTAACACACACCCATACAATGCGCACCACCCCGTGATGTTTTTCTCACTCCTACTAGTGAATCTAATGTAACACACACCCATACAATGCGCGCCACCCCGCGATGTTTTTCAGAAACCTATCCTACATTGCCACTGCATGTTCCCTGACCTCCCCATGCTGACCACACCGCGGTGCTTTTCTCCATCCTACATTGCCACTCACTGCCTATCCTAATTGAGACCCTCCAATTCACGCCACCCCGTGATGTTTTTCTCACTCCTAGTAGTGAATGTAATGTAACACACACCCATACAATGCGCACCACCCCGTGATGTTTTTTTCACTCCTACTAGTGAATGTAATGTAACACACACCCATACAATGCGCACCACCCCGTGATGTTTTTCTCACTCCTACTAGTGAATGTAATGTAACACACACCCATATAATGCGCACCACCCAGTGATGTTTTTCTCACTCTTACTAGTGAATCTAATGTAACACACACCCATACAATGCGCACCCCGCTATGTTTTTCAGAAACCCCACGATGTTTTTCAGAAACCTATCCTACATTGCCACTGCATGTTCCCTGACCTCCCCATGCTGACCACACCGTGGTGCTTTTTTCCATCCTACATTGCCACTCACTGCCTATCCTAATTCAGACCCTCTAATTCACACCACCCCGTGATGTTTTTCTCACTCCTACTAGTGAATGTAATGTAACACACATCCATACAATGCGCACCACCCCGTGATGTTTTTCTCACTCCTACTAGTGAATCTAATGTAACACACACCCATAAAATGCGCACCACCCCGCGATGTTTTTCAGAAACGTATCCTAAATTGCCTCTGCATGTTCCCTTACCTCCCCATGCTGACCACCCCGCGGTGCTTTTCTCCATCCTACATTGCCAATCACTGCCTATCCTAATTCAGACCCTCCGATTCACACCACCCCGTGATGTTTTTCTCACTCCTAGTATTGAATGTAATGTAACACACACCCATACAATGCGCACCACCCCGTGATGTTTTTCTCACTCCTACTAGTGAATGTAATGTAACACACACCCATACAATGCGCACCACCCCGTGATGTTTTTCTCACTCCTACTAGTGAATGTAATGTAACACACACCCATACAATGCGCACCACCCCGTGATGTTTCTCTCACTCCTACTAGTGAATGTAATGTAACACACACCCATACATTGCGCACAACCCCGTGATGTTTTTCTCACTCCTACTAGTGAATGTAATGTAACACACACCCATACAATGCGCACCACCACGTGATGTTTTTCTCACTCCTACTAGTGAATGTAATGTAGCACACACCCATACAATGCGCACCACCCCGTGATATTTTTCTCACTCCTACTAGTGTATCTAATGTAACACACACCCATACAATGCGCACCACCCCGCGATGTTTTTCAGAAAACTATCCTACATTGCCACTGCATGTTCCCTGACCTCCCCATGCTGACAATCCCACGGTGCTTTTCTCCATCCTACATTGCCACTCACTGCCTATCCTAATTCCGTCCCTCCGATTCACACCACCCCGTGATGTTTTTCTCACTCCTAGTAGTAAATGTAATGTAACACACACCCATACAATGCGCACCACCCCGTGATGTTTTTCTCACTCCTACTAGTGAATCTAATGTAACACACACCCATACAATGCGCACCACCCCGCGATGTTTTTCAGAAACCTATCCTACATTGCCACTGCATGTTCCCTGACCTCCCCATGCTGACCACACCTCGGTGCTTTTCTCCATCCTACATTGCCACTCACTGCCTATCCTAATTCAGACCCTCCAATTCACATCACCCCGTGATGTTTTTCTCACTCCTTGTAGTGAATGTAATGTAACACACACCCATACAATGCGCACCACCCCGTGATGTTTTTCTCACTCCTACTAGTGAATGTAATGTAACACACACCCATACAATGCGCACCACCCCGCGATGTTTTTCTCACTCCTACTAGTGAATGTAATGTAACACACACCCATACAATGCGCACCGCCCCTTTATGTTTTTCTCACTCCTACTAGTGAATCTAATGTAACACACACCCATACAATGCGCACCACCCCGCGATGTTTTTCAGAAACCTATCCTACATTGCCACTGCATGTTCCCTGACCTCCCCACGCTGACCACCCCGCGGTGCTTTTCTCAATCCTACATTGCCACTCACTGCCTATCCTAATTCAGACCATCCGATTCACACCACCCCATGATGTTTTTCTCACTCCTACTAGTGAATGTAATGTAACACACACCCATACAATGCGCACCACTCCGTGATGTTTTTCTCACTCCTACTAGTGAATGTAATGTAACACATACCCATACAATGCGCACCTCCCCGTGATGTTTTTCTCACTCCTATTAGTGAATGTAATGTAACACACACCCATACAATGCGCACCGCCCCGTGATGTTTTTCGCACTCCTACTAGTGAATCTAATGTAACACACACCCATGCAATGCGCACCACCCCGCGATGTTTTTCAGAAACCTATCCTACATTGCCACTGCATGTTCCCTGACCTCCCCATGCTGACCACCCCGCGGTGCTTTTCTCCATCCTACATTGCCACTCGCTGCCTATCCTAATTCAGACCCTCCGATTCACACCACCCCATGATGTTTTTCTCACTCCTACTAGTGAATCTAATGTAACACACACCTATACAATGCGCACCACCCCGCGATGTTTTTCAGAAACCTATCCTACATTGGCACTGCATGTTCCCTGACCTCCCCATGCTGACCACACCGCGGTGCTTTTCTCCATCCTACATTGCCACTCACTGCCTATCCTAATTCAGACCCTCCAATTCACACCACCCCGTGATGTTTTTCTCACTCCTAGTAGTGAATGTAATGTAACACACACCCATACAATGCGCACCACCCCGTGATGTTTTTCTCACTCCTACTAGTGAATGTAATGTAACACACACCCATACAATGCGCACCACCCCGTGATGTTTTTCTCACTCCTATTAGTGAATGTAATGTAACACACACCCATACAATGCGCACCGCCCCGTGATGTTTTTCTCACTCGTACTAGTGAATCTAATGTAACACACACCCATACAATGCGCACCACTCCGTGATGTTTTTCTCACTCCTACTAGTGAATGTAATGTAACACACACCCATACAATGCGCACCACCCCGTGATGTTTTTCTCACTCCTATTAGTGAATGTAATGTAACACACACCCATACAATGCGCACCGCCCCGTGATGTTTTTCTCACTCCTACTAGTGAATCTAATGTAACACACACCCATGCAATGCGCACCACCAGGCGATGTTTTTCAGAAACCTATCCTACATTGCCACTGCATGTTCCCTGACCTCCCCATGCTGACCACACCGCGGTGCTTTTCTCCATCCTACATTGCCACTCACTGCCTATCCTAATTCAGACCCTCCAATTCACACCACCCCGTGATGTTTTTCTCACTCCTAGTAGTGAATGTAATGTAACACACACCCATACAATGCGCACCACCCCGTGATGTTTTTCTCACTCCTACTAGTGAATGTAATGTAACACGCACCCATACAATGCGCACCACCCCGTGATGTTTTTCTCACTCCTATTAGTGAATGTAATGTAACACACACCCATACAATGCGCACCGCCCCGTGATGTTTTTCTCACTCCTACTAGTGAATCTAATGTAACACACACCCATGCAATGCGCACCACCCCGCGATGTTTTTCAGAAACCTATCCTACATTGCCACTGCATGTTCCCTGACCTACCCATACTGACCACCCCGCGGTGCTTCTCTCCATCCTACATTGCCACTCGCTGCCTATCCTAATTCAGACCCTCCGATTCACACCACCCCATGATGTTTTTCTCACTCCTACTAGTGAATGTAATGTAACACACATCCATGCAATGCGCACCACCCCGTGATGTTTTTCTCACTCCTACTAGTGAATCTAACGTAACACACACCCTTAAAATGCGCACCACCCCGCGATGTTTTTCAGAAACGTATCCTAAATTGCAAACTGCATGTTCCATTACCTCCCCAGGCTGACCACCCCGCAGTGCTTTTCTCCATCCTACATTGCCAATCACTGCCTATCCTAATTCAGACCCTCCGATTCACACCACCCCGTGATGTTTTTCTCACTCCTACTAGTGAATGTAATGTAACACACACCCATACAATGCGCACCACCCCGTGATGTTTTTCTCACTCCTACTAGTGAATGTAATGTAACACACACCCATACAATGCGCACCACCCCGTGATGTTTTTCTCACTCCTACTAGTGAATGTAATGTAACACACACCCATACAATGCGCACCACCCCATGATGTTTTTCTCACTCCTACTAGTGAATCTAATGTAACACACACTCATACAATGCGCACAAACCCGCGATGTTTTTCAGAAACCTATCCTACATTGCCGCTGCATGTTCCCTGACCTCCCCATGCTGACCACCCTGCGGTGCTTTTCTCCAACCTACATTGCCACTCACTGCCTATCTTAATTCAGACCCTCCGATTCACATCACCCCGTGATGTTTTTCTCACTCCTAGTAGTGAATGTAATGTAACACACACCCATACAATGCGCACCAACCCGTGATGTTTTTCTCACTCCTATTGGGGAATCTAATGTAACACACACCCATACAATGCGCACCACCCCGCGATGTTTTTCAGAAACCTATCCTACATTGCCACTGCATGTTCCCTGACCTACCCATTCTGACCACCCCGCGGTGCTTTTCTCCAACCTACATTGCCACTCACTGCCTATCTTAATTTAGACCCTCCGATTCACATCACCCCGTGAAGTTTTTCTCACTCCTAGTAGTGAATGTAATGTAACACACACCCATACAATGCGCACCACCCCGCGATGTTTTTCAGAAACGTATCCTAAATTGCCACTGCATGTTCCCTTACCTCCCCATGCTGACCACCCCGCGGTGCTTTTCTCCATCCTACATTGCCAATCACTGCCTATCCTAATTCAGACCCTCCGATTCACACCACCCCGTGATGTTTTTCTCACTCCTACTAGTGAATGTAATGTAACACACACCCATACAATGCGCAGCACCCCGTGATGTTTTTCTCACTCCTGTTAGTGAATGTAATGCAACACACACCCATACAATGCGCACCGCCCCGTGATGTTTTTCTCACTCCTACTAGTGAATGTAATGTAACACACACCCATACAATGCGCACCACCCCGTGATGTTTTTCTCACTCCTACTAGTGAATCTAATGTAACACACATCCATACAATGCGCAGCACCCCGCGATGTTTTTCAGAAACCTATCCTACATTGCCACTGCATGTTCCCTGACCTCCCCATGCTGACCACACCGCGGTGCTTTTCTCCATCCTACATTGCCACTCACTGCCTATCCTAATTCAGACCCTCCAATTCACAACACCCCGTGATGTTTTTCTCACTCCAAGTAATGAATGTAATGTAACACACACCCATACAATTTGCACCACCCCGTGATGTTTTTCTCACTCCTACTAGTGAATGTAATGTAACTCACACCCATACAATGCGCACCACCCCGTGATGTTTTTCTCACTCCTACTAGTGAATGTAATGTAACACACACCCATACAATGCGCACCACCCAGAGGATGTTTTCCTCACTCCTACTAGTGAATTTAATGTAACACACACCCATACAATGCGCACCACCCCGCGATGTTTTTCAGAAACATATCCTAAATTGCCACTGCATGTTCCATTACCTCCCCATGCTGACCACCCCGCGGTGCTTTTCTCCATCCTACATTGCCAATCACTGCCTATCCTAATTCAGAACCTCCGATTCAAACCACCCCGTGATGTTTTTCTCACTCCTACTAGTGAATGTAATGTAACACACACCCATACAATGCGCACCACCCCGTGATGTTTTTCTCACTCCTACTAGTGAATGTAATGTAACACACACCCATACAATGCGCACCACCCCATGATGTTTTTCTCACTCCTACTAGTGAATCTAATGTAACACACACCCATACAATGCGCACCACCCCGCGATGTTTTTCAGAAACCTATCCTACATTGCCACTGCATGTTCCCTGACCTCCCGATGCTGACGACCCCGCGGTGCTTTTCTCCAACCTACATTGCCACTCACTGCCTATCTTAATTCAGACCCTCCGATTGACACCACCTCGTGATGTTTTTCTCACTCCTAGTAGTGAATGTAATGTAACACACACCCATACAATGCGCACCACCCCGTGATGTTTTTCTCACTCCTACTAGTGAATCTAATGTAACACACACCCATACAATGCGCACCACCCCGCGATGTTTTTCAGAAACGTATCCTAAATTGCCACTGCATGTTCCCTGACCTCCCCATGCTGACGACCCCGCGGTGCTTTTCTCCAACCTACATTGCCACTCACTGCCTATCTTAATTCAGACCCTCCGATTCACACCACCTCGTGATGTTTTTCTCACTCCTAGTAGTGAATGTAATGTAACACACACCCATACAATGCGCACCACCCTGTGCTGTTTTTCTCACTCCTACTAGTGAATCTAATGTAACACACACCCATACAATGCGCACCACCCCGCGATGTTTTTCTCACTCCTACTAGTGAATGTAATGTAACGCACACCCATACAATGCGCACCGCCCCTTTATGTTTTTCTCACTCCTACTAGTGAATCTAATGTAACACACACCCATACAATGCGCACCACCCCGCGATGTTTTTCAGAAACCTATCCTACATTGCCACTGCATGTTCCCTGACCTCCCCATGCTGTCCACCCCGCGGTGCTTTTCTCCATCCTACATTGCCACTCACTGCCTATCCTAATTCAGACCCTCGGATTCACACCACCCTGTGATTTTTTTCTCACTCCTACTAGTGAATGTAATGTAACACACATCCATACAATGCGCACCACCCCGTGATGTTTTTCTCACTCCTACTAGTGAATCTAATGTAACACACACCCATACAATGCGCACCGCCCCGTGATGTTTTTCTCACTCCTACTAGTGAATGTAATGTAACACACACCCATACAATGCGCACCACCCCGTGATGTTTTTCTCACTCCTACTAGTGAATCTAATGTAACACACATCCATACAATGCGCAGCACCCCGCGATGTTTTTCAGAAACCTATCCTACATTGCCACTGCATGTTCCCTGACCTCCCCATGCTGACCACACCGCGGTGCTTTTCTCCATCCTACATTGCCACTCACTGCCTATCCTAATTCAGACCCTCCAATTCACAACACCCCGTGATGTTTTTCTCACTCCAAGTAATGAATGTAATGTAACACACACCCATACAATTTGCACCACCCCGTGATGTTTTTCTCACTCCTACTAGTGAATGTAATGTAACTCACACCCATACAATGCGCACCACCCCGTGATGTTTTTCTCACTCCTACTAGTGAATCTAATGTAACACACACCCATAAAATGCGCACCACCCCGCGATGTTTTTCAGAAACGTATCCTAAATTGCCTCTGCATGTTCGCTTACCTCCCCATGCTGACCACCCCGCGGTGCTTTTCTCCATCCTACATTGCCAATCACTGCCTATCCTAATTCAGACCCTCCGATTCACACCACCCCGTGATGTTTTTCTCACTCCTAGTATTGAATGTAATGTAACACACACCCATACAATGCGCACCACCCCGTGATGTTTTTCTCACTCCTACTAGTGAATGTAATGTAACACACACCCATACAATGCGCACCACCCCGTGATGTTTTTCTCACTCCTACTAGTGAATGTAATGTAACACACACCCATACAATGCGCACCACCCCGTGATGTTTTTCTCACTCCTACTAGTGAATGTAATGTAACACACACCCATACATTGCGCACAACCCCGTGATGTTTTTCTCACTCCTACTAGTGAATGTAATGTAACACACACCCATACAATGCGCACCACCACGTGATGTTTTTCTCACTCCTACTAGTGAATGTAATGTAGCACACACCCATACAATGCGCACCACCCCGTGATATTTTTCTCACTCCTACTAGTGTATCTAATGTAACACACACCCATACAATGCGCACCACCCCGCGATGTTTTTCAGAAAACTATCCTACATTGCCACTGCATGTTCCCTGACCTCCCCATGCTGACAATCCCACGGTGCTTTTCTCCATCCTACATTGCCACTCACTGCCTATCCTAATTCCGTCCCTCCGATTCACACCACCCCGTGATGTTTTTCTCACTCCTAGTAGTAAATGTAATGTAACACACACCCATACAATGCGCACCACCCCGTGATGTTTTTCTCACTCCTACTAGTGAATCTAATGTAACACACACCCATACAATGCGCACCACCCCGCGATGTTTTTCAGAAACCTATCCTACATTGCCACTGCATGTTCCCTGACCTCCCCATGCTGACCACACCTCGGTGCTTTTCTCCATCCTGCATTGCCACTCACTGCCTATCCTAATTCAGACCCTCCAATTCACATCACCCCGTGATGTTTTTCTCACTCCTTGTAGTGAATGTAATGTAACACACACCCATACAATGCGCACCACCCCGTGATGTTGTTCTCACTCCTACTAGTGAATGTAATGTAACACACACCCATACAATGCGCACCACCCCGCGATGTTTTTCTCACTCCTACTAGTGAATGTAATGTAACACACACCCATACAATGCGCACCGCCACTTTATGTTTTTCTCACTCCTACTAGTGAATCTAATGTAACACACACCCATACAATGCGCACCACCCCGCGATGTTTTTCAGAAACCTATCCTACATTGCCACTGCATGTTCCCTGACCTCCCCACGCTGACCACCCCGCGGTGCTTTTCTCAATCCTACATTGCCACTCACTGCCTATCCTAATTCAGACCATCCGATTCACACCACCCCATGATGTTTTTCTCACTCCTACTAGTGAATGTAATGTAACACACACCCATACAATGCGCACCACTCCGTGATGTTTTTCTCACTCCTACTAGTGAATGTAATGTAACACATACCCATACAATGCGCACCTCCCCGTGATGTTTTTCTCACTCCTATTAGTGAATGTAATGTAACACACACCCATACAATGCGCACCGCCCCGTGATGTTTTTCGCACTCCTACTAGTGAATCTAATGTAACACACACCCATGCAATGCGCACCACCCCGCGATGTTTTTCAGAAACCTATCCTACATTGCCACTGCATGTTCCCTGACCTCCCCATGCTGACCACCCCGCGGTGCTTTTCTCCATCCTACATTGCCACTCGCTGCCTATCCTAATTCAGACCGTCCGATTCACACCACCCCATGATGTTTTTCTCACTCCTACTAGTGAATCTAATGTAACACACACCTATACAATGCGCACCACCCCGCGATGTTTTTCAGAAACCTATCCTACATTGGCACTGCATGTTCCCTGACCTCCCCATGCTGACCACACCGCGGTGCTTTTCTCCATCCTACATTGCCACTCACTGCCTATCCTAATTCAGACCCTCCAATTCACACCACCCCGTGATGTTTTTCTCACTCCTAGTAGTGAATGTAATGTAACACACACCCATACAATGCGCACCACCCCGTGATGTTTTTCTCACTCCTACTAGTGAATGTAATGTAACACACACCCATACAATGCGCACCACCCCGTGATGTTTTTCTCACTCCTATTAGTGAATGTAATGTAACACACACCCATACAATGCGCACCGCCCCGTGATGTTTTTCTCACTCGTACTAGTGAATCTAATGTAACACACACCCATACAATGCGCACCACTCCGTGATGTTTTTCTCACTCCTACTAGTGAATGTAATGTAACACACACCCATACAATGCGCACCACCCCGTGATGTTTTTCTCACTCCTATTAGTGAATGTAATGTAACACACACCCATACAATGCGCACCGCCCCGTGATGTTTTTCTCACTCCTACTAGTGAATCTAATGTAACACACACCCATGCAATGCGCACCACCAGGCGATGTTTTTCAGAAACCTATCCTACATTGCCACTGCATGTTCCCTGACCTCCCCATGCTGACCACACCGCGGTGCTTTTCTCCATCCTACATTGCCACTCACTGCCTATCCTAATTCAGACCCTCCAATTCACACCACCCCGTGATGTTTTTCTCACTCCTAGTAGTGAATGTAATGTAACACACACCCATACAATGCGCACCACCCCGTGATGTTTTTCTCACTCCTACTAGTGAATGTAATGTAACACGCACCCATACAATGCGCACCACCCCGTGATGTTTTTCTCACTCCTATTAGTGAATGTAATGTAACACACACCCATACAATGCGCACCGCCCCGTGATGTTTTTCTCACTCCTACTAGTGAATCTAATGTAACACACACCCATGCAATGCGCACCACCCCGCGATGTTTTTCAGAAACCTATCCTACATTGCCACTGCATGTTCCCTGACCTACCCATACTGACCACCCCGCGGTGCTTCTCTCCATCCTACATTGCCACTCGCTGCCTATCCTAATTCAGACCCTCCGATTCACACCACCCCATGATGTTTTTCTCACTCCTACTAGTGAATGTAATGTAACACACATCCATGCAATGCGCACCACCCCGTGATGTTTTTCTCACTCCTACTAGTGAATCTAACGTAACACACACCCTTAAAATGCGCACCACCCCGCGATGTTTTTCAGAAACGTATCCTAAATTGCAAACTGCATGTTCCATTACCTCCCCATGCTGACCACCCCGCAGTGCTTTTCTCCATCCTACATTGCCAATCACTGCCTATCCTAATTCAGACCCTCCGATTCACACCACCCCGTGATGTTTTTCTCACTCCTACTAGTGAATGTAATGTGACACACACCCATACAATGCGCACCACCCCTTGATGTTTTTCTCACTCCTACTAGTGAATGTAATGTAACACACACCCATACAATGCGCACCACCCCGTGATGTTTTTCTCACTCCTACTAGTGAATGTAATGTAACACACACCCATACAATGCGCACCACCCCATGATGTTTTTCTCACTCCTACTAGTGAATCTAATGTAACACACACTCATACAATGCGCACAAACCCGCGATGTTTTTCAGAAACCTATCCTACATTGCCGCTGCATGTTCCCTGACCTCCCCATGCTGACCACCCTGCGGTGCTTTTCTCCAACCTACATTGCCACTCACTGCCTATCTTAATTCAGACCCTCCGATTCACATCACCCCGTGATGTTTTTCTCACTCCTAGTAGTGAATGTAATGTAACACACACCCATACAATGCGCACCAACCCGTGATGTTTTTCTCACTCCTATTGGGGAATCTAATGTAACACACACCCATACAATGCGCACCACCCCGCGATGTTTTTCAGAAACCTATCCTACATTGCCACTGCATGTTCCCTGACCTACCCATTCTGACCACCCCGCGGTGCTTTTCTCCAACCTACATTGCCACTCACTGCCTATCTTAATTTAGACCCTCCGATTCACATCACCCCGTGAAGTTTTTCTCACTCCTAGTAGTGAATGTAATGTAACACACACCCATACAATGCGCACCACCCCGCGATGTTTTTCAGAAACGTATCCTAAATTGCCACTGCATGTTCCCTTACCTCCCCATGCTGACCACCCCGCGGTGCTTTTCTCCATCCTACATTGCCAATCACTGCCTATCCTAATTCAGACCCTCCGATTCACACCACCCCGTGATGTTTTTCTCACTCCTACTAGTGAATGTAATGTAACACACACCCATACAATGCGCACCACCCCGTGATGTTTTTCTCACTCCTGTTAGTGAATGTAATGCAACACACACCCATACAATGCGCACCGCCCCGTGATGTTTTTCTCACTCCTACTAGTGAATGTAATGTAACACACACCCATACAATGCGCACCACCCCGTGATGTTTTTCTCACTCCTACTAGTGAATCTAATGTAACACACATCCATACAATGCGCAGCACCCCGCGATGTTTTTCAGAAACCTATCCTACATTGCCACTGCATGTTCCCTGACCTCCCCATGCTGACCACACCGCGGTGCTTTTCTCCATCCTACATTGCCACTCACTGCCTATCCTAATTCAGACCCTCCAATTCACAACACCCCGTGATGTTTTTCTCACTCCAAGTAATGAATGTAATGTAACACACACCCATACAATTTGCACCACCCCGTGATGTTTTTCTCACTCCTACTAGTGAATGTAATGTAACTCACACCCATACAATGCGCACCACCCCGTGATGTTTTTCTCACTCCTACTAGTGAATGTAATGTAACACACACCCATACAATGCGCACCACCCAGTGATGTTTTCCTCACTCCTACTAGTGAATTTAATGTAACACACACCCATACAATGCGCACCACCCCGCGATGTTTTTCAGAAACATATCCTAAATTGCCACTGCATGTTCCATTACCTCCCCATGCTGACCACCCCGCGGTGCTTTTCTCCATCCTACATTGCCAATCACTGCCTATCCTAATTCAGAACCTCCGATTCAAACCACCCCGTGATGTTTTTCTCACTCCTACTAGTGAATGTAATGTAACACACACCCATACAATGCGCACCACCCCGTGATGTTTTTCTCACTCCTACTAGTGAATGTAATGTAACACACACCCATACAATGCGCACCACCCCATGATGTTTTTCTCACTCCTACTAGTGAATCTAATGTAACACACACCCATACAATGCGCACCACCCCGCGATGTTTTTCAGAAACCTATCCTACATTGCCACTGCATGTTCCCTGACCTCCCGATGCTGACGACCCCGCGGTGCTTTTCTCCAACCTACATTGCCACTCACTGCCTATCTTAATTCAGACCCTCCGATTGACACCACCTCGTGATGTTTTTCTCACTCCTAGTAGTGAATGTAATGTAACACACACCCATACAATGCGCACCACCCCGTGATGTTTTTCTCACTCCTACTAGTGAATCTAATGTAACACACACCCATACAATGCGCACCACCCCGCGATGTTTTTCAGAAACGTATCCTAAATTGCCACTGCATGTTCCCTGACCTCCCCATGCTGACGACCCCGCGGTGCTTTTCTCCAACCTACATTGCCACTCACTGCCTATCTTAATTCAGACCCTCCGATTCACACCACCTCGTGATGTTTTTCTCACTCCTAGTAGTGAATGTAATGTAACACACACCCATACAATGCGCACCACCCTGTGCTGTTTTTCTCACTCCTACTAGTGAATCTAATGTAACACACACCCATACAATGCGCACCACCCCGCGATGTTTTTCTCACTCCTACTAGTGAATGTAATGTAACGCACACCCATACAATGCGCACCGCCCCTTTATGTTTTTCTCACTCCTACTAGTGAATCTAATGTAACACACACCCATACAATGCGCACCACCCCGCGATGTTTTTCAGAAACCTATCCTACATTGCCACTGCATGTTCCCTGACCTCCCCATGCTGTCCACCCCGCGGTGCTTTTCTCCATCCTACATTGCCACTCACTGCCTATCCTAATTCAGACCCTCGGATTCACACCACCCTGTGATTTTTTTCTCACTCCTACTAGTGAATGTAATGTAACACACATCCATACAATGCGCACCACCCCGTGATGTTTTTCTCACTCCTACTAGTGAATCTAATGTAACACACACCCATACAATGCGCACCGCCCCGTGATGTTTTTCTCACTCCTACTAGTGAATGTAATGTAACACACACCCATACAATGCGCACCACCCCGTGATGTTTTTCTCACTCCTACTAGTGAATCTAATGTAACACACATCCATACAATGCGCAGCACCCCGCGATGTTTTTCAGAAACCTATCCTACATTGCCACTGCATGTTCCCTGACCTCCCCATGCTGACCACACCGCGGTGCTTTTCTCCATCCTACATTGCCACTCACTGCCTATCCTAATTCAGACCCTCCAATTCACAACACCCCGTGATGTTTTTCTCACTCCAAGTAATGAATGTAATGTAACACACACCCATACAATTTGCACCACCCCGTGATGTTTTTCTCACTCCTACTAGTGAATGTAATGTAACTCACACCCATACAATGCGCACCACCCCGTGATGTTTTTCTCACTCCTACTAGTGAATGTAATGTAACACACACCCATACAATGCGCACCACCCAGTGATGTTTTCCTCACTCCTACTAGTGAATTTAATGTAACACACACCCATACAATGCGCACCACCCCGCGATGTTTTTCAGAAACATATCCTAAATTGCCACTGCATGTTCCATTACCTCCCCATGCTGACCACCCCGCGGTGCTTTTCTCCATCCTACATTGCCAATCACTGCCTATCCTAATTCAGAACCTCCGATTCAAACCACCCCGTGATGTTTTTCTCACTCCTACTAGTGAATGTAATGTAACACACACCCATACAATGCGCACCACCCCGTGATGTTTTTCTCACTCCTACTAGTGAATGTAATGTAACACACACCCATACAATGCGCACCACCCCATGATGTTTTTCTCACTCCTACTAGTGAATCTAATGTAACACACACCCATACAATGCGCACCACCCCGCGATGTTTTTCAGAAACCTATCCTACATTGCCACTGCATGTTCCCTGACCTCCCGATGCTGACGACCCCGCGGTGCTTTTCTCCAACCTACATTGCCACTCACTGCCTATCTTAATTCAGACCCTCCGATTGACACCACCTCGTGATGTTTTTCTCACTCCTAGTAGTGAATGTAATGTAACACACACCCATACAATGCGCACCACCCCGTGATGTTTTTCTCACTCCTACTAGTGAATCTAATGTAACACACACCCATACAATGCGCACCACCCCGCGATGTTTTTCAGAAACGTATCCTAAATTGCCACTGCATGTTCCCTGACCTCCCCATGCTGTCCACCCCGCGTTGCTTTTCTCCATCCTACATTGCCAATCACTGCCTATCCTAATTCAGACCCTCCGATTCACACCACCCCGTGATGTTTTTCTCACTCCTACTAGTGAATGTAATGTAACACACACCCATACAATGCGCACCACCCCGTGATGTTTTTCTCACTCCTACTAGTGAATGTAATGTAACACACACCCATACAATGCGCACCACCCCGTGATGTTTTTCTCACTCCTACTAGTCAATGTAATGTAACACACACCCATACAATGCGCACCACCCCATGATGTTTTTCTCACTCCTACTAGTGAATCTAATGTAACACACACCCATACAATGCGCACCACCCCGCCATGTTTTTCAGAAACCTATCCTACATTGCCACTGCATGTTCCCTGACCTCCCCATGCTGACGACCCCGCGGTGCTTTTCTCCAACCTACATTGCCACTCACTGCCTATCTTAATTCAGACCCTCCGATTCACACCACCTCGTGATGTTTTTCTCACTCCTAGTAGTGAATGTAATGTAACACACACCCATACAATGCGCACCACCCTGTGCTGTTTTTCTCACTCCTACTAGTGAATCTAATGTAACACACACCCATACAATGCGCACCACCCCGCGATGTTTTTCTCACTCCTACTAGTGAATGTAATGTAACGCACACCCATACAATGCGCACCGCCCCTTTATGTTTTTCTCACTCCTACTAGTGAATCTAATGTAACACACACCCATACAATGCGCACCACCCCGCGATGTTTTTCAGAAACCTATCCTACATTGCCACTGCATGTTCCCTGACCTCCCCATGCTGTCCACCCCGCGGTGCTTTTCTCCATCCTACATTGCCACTCACTGCCTATCCTAATTCAGACCCTCGGATTCACACCACCCTGTGATTTTTTTCTCACTCCTACTAGTGAATGTAATGTAACACACATCCATACAATGCGCACCACCCCGTGATGTTTTTCTCACTCCTACTAGTGAATCTAATGTAACACACACGCATACAATGCGCACCACCCCGCGATGTTTTTGAGAAACGTATCCTAAATTGCCACTGCATGTTCCCTTACCTCCCCATGCTGACTACCCCGCGGTGCTTTTCTCCATCCTACATTGCCAATCACTGCCTATCCTAATTCAGACCATCCGATACACACCACCCCGTGATGTTTTTCTCACTCCTACTAGTGAATGTAATGTAACACACACCCATACAATGCGCACCACCCCGTGATGTTTTTCTCACTCCTACTAGTGAATGTAATGTAACACACACCCATACAATGGGCACCACCCCGTGATGTTTTTCTCACTCCTACTAGTGATTGTAATGTAACACACACCCATACAATGCGCACCACCCCGTGATGTTTTTCTCACTCCTACTAGTGAATGTAATGTAACACACACCCATACAATGCGCACCACCCCGTGATGTTTTTCTCACTCCTACTAGTGAATGTAACACACACCCATACAATGCGCACCACCCCGTGATGTTTTTCTCACTCCTACTAGTGAATGTAATGTAACACACACCCATACATTGCGCACCACCCCGTGATGTTTTTCTCACTCCTACTAGTGAATGTAATGTAACACACACCTATACAATGCGCACCACCCAGTGATGTTTTCCTCATTCCTACTAGTGAATCTAATGTAACACACACCCATACAAGGCGCACCACCCCGCGATGTTTTTCAGAAACCTATCATACATTGCCACTGCATGTTCCCTGACCTCACCACGCTGACCACCCCGCGGTGCTTTTCTCAATCCTACATTGCCACTCACTGCCTATCCTAATTCAGACCATCCGATTCACACCACCCCGTGATGTTTTTCTCACTCCTACTAGTGAATGTAATGTAACACACACCCATACAATGCGCACCACCCCGTGATGTTTTCCTCACTCCTACTAGTGAATGTAATGTAATACACACCCATACAATGCGCACCACTCCGTGATGTTTTTCTCACTCCTACTAGTGAATGTAATGTAACACACACCCATACAATGCGCACCACCCCGTGATGTTTTTCTCACTCCTATTAGTGAATGTAATGTAACACACACCCATGCAATGCGCACCGCCCCGTGATGTTTTTCTCACTCCTACTAGTGAATCTAATGTAACACACACCCATGCAATGCGCACCACCCCGCGATGTTTTTCAGAAACCTATCCTACATTGCCACTGCATGTTCCCTGACCTCCCCATGCTGACCACCCCGCGGTGCTTTTCTCCATCCTACATTGCCACTCGCTGCCTATCCTAATTCAGACCCTCCGATTCACACCACCCCATGATGTTTTTCTTACTCCTACTAGTGAATCTAATGTAACACACACCTATACAATGCGCACCACCCCGCGATGTTTTTCAGAAACCTATCCTACATTGGCACTGCATGTTCCCTGACCTCCCCATGCTGACCACACCGCGGTGCTTTTCTCCATCCTACATTGCCACTCACTGCCTATCCTAATTCAGACCCTCCAATTCACACCACCCCGTGATGTTTTTCTCACTCCTAGTAGTGAATGTAATGTAACACACACCCATACAATGCGCACCACCCCGTGATGCTTTTCTCACTCCTACTAGTGAATGTAATGTAACACACACCCATACAATGCGCACCACCCCGTGATGTTTTTCTCACTCCTATTAGTGAATGTAATGTAACACACACCCATACAATGCGCACCGCCCCGTGATGTTTTTCTCACTCCTACTAGTGAATCTAATGTAACACACACCCATGCAATGCGCACCACCCCGCGATGTTTTTCAGAAACCTATCCTACATTGCCACTGCATGTTCCCTGACCTACCCATGCTGACCACCCCGCGGTGCTTCTCTCCATCCTACATTGCCACTCGCTGCCTATCCTAATTCAGACCCTCCGATTCACACCACCCCATGATGTTTTTCTCACTCCTACTAGTGAATGTAATGTAACACACATCCATGCAATGCGCACCACCCCGTGATGTTTTTCTCACTCCTACTAGTGAATCTAATGTAACACACACCCATACAATGCGCACCACCCCGCGATGTTTTTCAGAAACGTATCCTAAATTGCCACTGCATGTTCCATTACCTCCCCATGCTGACCACCCCGCAGTGCTTTTCTCCATCCTACATTGCCAATAACTGCCTATCCTAATTCAGACCCTCCGATTCACACCACCCCGTGATGTTTTTCTCACTCCTACTAGTGAATGTAATGTAACACACACCCATACAATGCGCACCACCCCGTGATGTTTTTCTCACTCCTACTAGTGAATGTAATGTAACACACACCCATACAATGCGCACCACCGCGTGATGTTTTTCTCACTCCTACTAGTGAATGTAATGTAACACACACCCATACAATGCGCACCACCCCATGATGTTTTTCTCACTCCTACTAGTGAATCTAATGTAACACACACTCATACAATGCGCACAAACCCGCGATGTTTTTCAGAAACCTATCCTACATTGCCGCTGCATGTTCCCTGACCTCCCCATGCTGACCACCCCGCGGTGCTTTTCTCCAACCTACATTGCCACTCACTGCCTATCTTAATTCAGACCCTCCGATTCACATCACCCCGTGATGTTTTTCTCACTCCTAGTAGTGAATGTAGTGTAACACACACCCATACAATGCGCACCACCCAGTGATGTTTTTCTCACTCCTACTAGTGAATCTAATGTAACACACACCCATACAATGCGCACCACCCCGCGATGTTTTTCAGAAACCTATCCTACATTGCCACTGCATGTTCCCTGACCTACCCATTCTGAGCACCCCGCGGTGCTTTTCTCCAACCTACATTGCCACTCACTGCCTATCTTAATTTAGACCCTCCGATTCACATCACCCCGTGATGTTTTTCTCACTCCTAGTAGTGAATGTAATGTAACACACACCCATACAATGCGCACCACCCCGCGATGTTTTTCAGAAACGTATCCTAAATTGCCACTGCATGTTCCCTTACCTCCCCATGCTGACCACCCCGCGGTGCTTTTCTCCATCCTACATTGCCAATCACTGCCTATCCTAATTCAGACCCTCCGATTCACACCACCCCGTGATGTTTTTCTCACTCCTACTAGTGAATGTAATGTAACACACACCCATACAATGCGCACCACCCCGTGATGTTTTTCTCACTCCTGTTAGTGAATGTAATGCAACACACACCCATACAATGCGCACCGCCCCGTGATGTTTTTCTCACTCCTACTAGTGAATGTAATGTAACACACACCCATACAATGCGCACCACCCCGTGATATTTTTCTCACTCCTACTAGTGAATCTAATGTAACACACATCCATACAATGCGCACCACCCCGCGATGTTTTTCAGAAACCTATCCTACATTGCCACTGCATGTTCCCTGACCTCCCCATGCTGACCACACCGCGGTGCTTTTCTCTATCCTACATTGCCACTCACTGCCTATCCTAATTCAGACCCTCCAATTCACACCACCCCGTGATGTTCTTCTCACTCCAAGTAGTGAATGTAATGTAACACACACCCATACAATTTGCACCACCCCGTGATGTTTTTCTCACTCCTACTAGTGAATGTAATGTAACTCACACCCATACAATGCGCACCACCCCGTGATGTTTTTCTCACTCCTACTAGTGAATGTAATGTAACACACACCCATACAATGCGCACCACCCAGTGATGTTTTCCTCACTCCTACTAGTGAATTTAATGTAACACACACCCATACAATGCGCACCACCCCGCGATGTTTTTCAGAAACATATCCTAAATTGCCACTGCATGTTCCATTACCTCCCCATGCTGACCACCCCGCGGTGCTTTTCTCCATCCTACATTGCCAATCACTGCCTATCCTAATTCAGAACCTCCGATTCACACCACCCCGTGATGTTTTTCTCACTCCTACTAGTGAATGTAATGTAACACACACCCATACAATGCGCACCACCCCGTGATGTTTTTCTCACTCCTACTAGTGAATGTAATGTAACACAGACCGATACAATGCGCACCACCCCGTGATGTTTTTCTCACTCCTACTAGTGAATGTAATGTAACACACACCCATACAATGCGCACCTCCCCATGATGTTTTTCTCACTCCTACTAGTGAATCTAATGTAACACACACCCATACAATGCGCACCACCCCGCGATGTTTTTCAGAAACCTATCCTACATTGCCACTGCATGTTCCCTGACCTCCCGATGCTGACGACCCCGCGGTGCTTTTCTCCAACCTACATTGCCACTCACTGCCTATCTTAATTCAGACCCTCCGATTGACACCACCTCGTGATGTTTTTCTCACTCCTAGTAGTGAATGTAATGTAACACACACCCATACAATGCGCACCACCCCGAGATGTTTTTCTCACTCCTACTAGTGAATCTAATGTAACACACACCCATACAATGCGCACCACCCCGCGATGTTTTTCAGAAACGTATCCTAAATTGCCACTGCATGTTCCCTGACCTCCCCATGCTGACCACCCCGCAGTGCTTTTCTCCATCCTACATTGCCAATCACTGCCTATCCTAATTCAGACCCTCCGATTCACACCACCCCGTGATGTTTTTCTCACTCCTAGTAGTGAATGTAATGTAAAACACACCCATACAATGCGCATCACCCTGTGATGTTTTTCTCACTCCTACTAGTGTATGTAATGTAACACACACCCAAACAATGCGCACCACCCCGTGATCTTTTTTTCACTCCTACTAGTGAAGGTAATGTAACACACACCCATACAATGCGCACCACCCCGTGATGTTTTTCTCACTCCTACTAGTGAATGTAATGTAACACACACCCATACAATGCGCACCACCCCGTGATGTTTTTCTCACTCCTATTAGTGAGTGTAATGTAACACACACCCATACAATGCGCACCGCCCCGTGATGTTTTTCTCACTCCTACTAGTGAATCTAATGTAACACACACCCATAAAATGCGCACCACCCCGCGATGTTTTTCAGAAACCTATCCTACATTGCCACTGCATGTTCCCTGACCTCCCCATGCTGACCACCCCGCGGTGCTTTTCTCCATCCTACATTGCCACTCACTGCCTATCCTAATTCAGACCCTCCGATTCACACCACCCCGTGATGTTTTTCTCACTCCTACTAGTGAATGTAATGTAACTCACATCCATACACTGCGCACCACCCCGTGATGTTTTTCTCACTCCTACTAGTGAATCTAACGTAACACACACCCATACAATGCGCACCAACCCGCGATGTTTTTCAGAAACGTATCCTAAATTGCCACTGCATGTTCCCTTACCTCCCCATGCTGACCACCCCGAGGTGCTTTTCTCCATCCTACATTGCCAATCACTGCCTATCCTAATTCAGACCCTCCAATTCACACCACCCCGTGATGTTTTTCTCACTCCTAGTAGTGAATGTAATGTAACACACACCCATACAATGTGCACCACCCCGTGATGTTTTTCTCACTCCTACTAGTGAATCTAATATAACACACACCCATACAATGCGCACCACCCCATGATGTTTTTCTCACTCCTATTAGTGAATGTAATGTAACACACACCCATACAATGCGCACCACCCCGTGATGATTTTCTCACTCCGACTAGTGAATCTAATGTAACACACACCCATAAAATGCGCACCACCCCGCGATGTTTTTCAGAAACCTATCCTACATTGCCACTGCATGTTCCCTGACCTCCCCATGATGACCACCCCGCGGTGCTTTTCTCCATCCTACATTGCCACTCAATGTCTATCCTAATTCAGACACTCCGATTCACACCACCCCGTGATGTTTTTCTCACTCCTAGTAGTGAATGTAATGTAACACACACCCATACAATGCGCACCACCCCGTGATGTTTTTCTCACTCCTACTTGTGAATGTAATGTAACACACACCCATACAATGCGCACCACCCCGTCATGTTTTTCTCACTCCTATTAGTGAGTGTAATGTAACACACACCCATACAATGCGCACCGCCCCGTGATGTTTTTCTCACTCCTACTAGTGAATCTAATGTAACACACACCCTTACAATGCGCACCACCCCGCGATGTTTTTCAGAAACCTATCCTACATTGCCACTGCATGTTCCCTGACCTCCGCATGCTGACCACCCCGCGGTGCTTTTCTCGATACTACATTGCCACTCACTGCCTATCCTAATTCAGACCCTCCGATTCACACCACCCCGTGATGTTTTTCTCACTCCTACTAGTGAATGTAATGTAACACACATCCATACAATGCGCACCACCCCGTGATGTTTTTCTCACTCCTACTAGTGAATGTAATGTAACACACACCCATACAATGCGCACCACCCCGCGATGTTTTTCAGAAACGTATCCTAAATTGCCACTGCATGTTCCCTTACCTCCCCATGCTGAACACCCCGCGGTGCTTTTCTCCATCCTACATTGCCAATCACTGCCTATCCTAATTCAGACCCTCCGATTCACACCACCCCGTGATGTTTTTCTCACTCCTACTAGTGAATGTAATGTAACACACACCCATACAATGCGCACCACCCCGTGATGTTTTTCTCACTCCTACTAGTGAATGTAATGTAACACACACCCATACAATGCGCACCGCCCCGTGATGTTTTTCTCACTCCTAGTAGTGAATGTAATGTAACTCACACCCATACAATGCGCACCACCCCGTGATGTGTTTCTCACTCCTACTAGTGAATCTAATATAACACACACCTATACAATTCGCACCACCCCATGATGTTTTTCTCACTCCTATTAGTGAATGTAATGTAACACACACCCATACAATGCGCACCACCCCGTGATGTTTTTCTCACTCCTACTAGTGAATCTAATGTAACACACACCCATACAATGCGCACCACCCCGCGATGTTTTTCAGAAACGTATCCTACGTTGCCACTGCATGTTCCCTGACCTCCCCATGCTGAACACCCCGCGGTGCTTTTCTCCATCCTACATTGCCACTCAATGCCTATCCTAATTCAGACACTCCGATTCACACCACCCCGTGATATTTTTCACACTCCTAGTAGTGAATGTAATGTAACACACACCCATACAATGCGCACCACCCCGTGATGTTTTTCTCACTCCTACTAGTGAATGTAATGTAACACACACCCATACAATGCGCACCACCCCGAGATGTTTTTCTCACTCCTATTAGTGAGTGTAATGTAACACACACCCATACAATGCGCACCACCCCGCGATGTTTTTCAGAAACCTATCCTACATTGCCACTGCATGTTCCCTGAAATCCCCATGCTGACCACCCCGCGGTGCTTTTCTCCATCCTACATTGCCACTCACTGCCTATCCTAATTAAGACCCTCCGATTCACACCACCCCGTGATGTTTTTCTCACTCCTACAAGTGAATGTAATGTAACACACATCCATACAATGCGCACCACCCCGTGATGTTTTTCTCACTCCTACTAGTGAATCTAATGTAACACACACCCATACAATGCGCACCACCCCGCGATGTTTTTCAGAAACGTATCCTAAATTGCCACTGCATGTTCCCTTACCTCTCCATGCTGACCACCCCGCGGTGCTTTTCTCCATCCTACATTGCCAATCACTGCCTATCCTAATTCACACCCTCCGATTCACACCACCCCGTGATGTTTTTCTCACTCCTACTAGTGAATGTAATGTAACACACACCCATACAATGCGCACCACCCCGTGATGTTTTTCTCACTCCTATTAGTGAATGCAATGTAACACACACCCATACAAAGCGCACCACCCCGTGATGTTTTTCTCACTCCTACTAGTGAATGTAATGTAACACACACCCATACAATGCGCACCGCCCCGTGATGTTTTTCTCACTCCTAGTAGTGAATGTAATGTAACTCACACCCATACAATGCGCACCACCCCGTGATATTTTTCTCACTCCTACTAGTGAATCTAATATAACACACACCTATACAATTCGCACCACCCCATGATGTTTTTCTCACTCCTATTAGTGAATGTAATGTAACACACACCCATACAATGCGCACCACCCCGTGATGTTTTTCTCACTCCTACTAGTGAATCTAATGTAACACACACCCATACAATGCGCACCACCCCGCGATGTTTTTCAGAAACGTATCCTACATTGCCACTGCATGTTCCCTGACCTCCCCATGCTGAACACCCCGCGGTGCTTTTCTCCATCCTACATTGCAACTCAATGCCTATCCTAATTCAGACACTCCGATTCACACCACCCCGTGATGTTTTTCTCACTCCTAGTAGTGAATGTAATGTAACACACACCCATACAATGCGCACCACCCCGTGATGTTTTTCTCACTCCTACTAGTGAATATAATGTAACACACACCCATACAATGCGCACCACCCCGAGATGTTTTTCTCACTCCTATTAGTGAGTGTAATGTAACACACACCCATACAATGCGCACCGCCCCGTGATGTTTTTCTCACTCCTACTAGTGAATCTAATGTAACACACACCCATACAATGCGCACCACCCCGCGATGTTTTTCAGAAACCTATCCTACATTGCCACTGCATGTTCCCTGAAATCCCCATGCTGACCACCCCGCGGTGCTTTTCTCCATCCTACATTGCCACTCACTGCCTATCCTAATTCAGACCCTCCGATTCACACCACCCCGTGATGTTTTTCTCACTCCTACTAGTGAATGTAATGTAACACACATCCATACAATGCGCACCACCCCGTGATGTTTTTCTCACTCCTACTAGTGAATCTAATGTAACACACACCCATACAATGCGCACCACCCTGCGATGTTTTTCAGAAACGTATCCTAAATTGCCACTGCATGTTCCCTTACCTCCCCATGCTGACCACCCCGCGGTGCTTTTCTCCATCCTACATTGCCAATCACTGCCTATCCTAATTCAGACCCTCCGATTCACACCACCCCGTGATGTTTTTCTCACTCCTACTAGTGAATCTAATGTAACACACACCCATACAATGCGCACCACCCCACGATGTTTTTCAGAAACCTATCCTACATTGCCACTGCATATTCCAGGACCTCCCCATGCTGACCACACCGCGGTGCTTTTCTCCATCCTACATTGCCACTCACTGCCTATCCTAATTCAGACCCTCCGATTCACACCACCCCGTGATGTTTTTCTCACTCCTACTAGTGAATGTAATGTAACACACATCCATACAATGCGCACCACCCCGTGATGTTTTTCTCACTCCTACTAGTGAATCTAATGTAACACACACCCATACAATGCGCACCTCCCCGCGATGTTTTTCAGAAACGTATCCTAAATTGCCACTGCATGTTCCCTTACCTCCCCTTGCTGACCACCCCGCGGTGATTTTCTCCATCCTACATTGCCAATCACTGCCTATCATTATTCAGGCCCTCCGATTCACACCACCCCGTGATGTTTTTCTCACTCCTACTAGTGAATGTAATGTAACACACACCCATACAATGCGCACCACCCCGTGATGTTTTTCTCACTCCTACTAGTGAATGTAATGTAACACACAGCCATACAATGCGCACCACCCGGTGATGTTTTTCTCACTCCTACTAGTGAATGTAATGTAACACACACCCATACAATGCGCACCACCCCGTGATGTTTTTCTCACTCCTACTAGTGAATGTAATGTAACACACACCCATACAATGCGCACCACCCCGTGATATTTTTCTCACTCCTACTAGAGAATGTAATGTAACACACACCCATACATTGCGCACCACCCCGTGATGTTTTTCTCACTCCTACTAGTGAATGTAATGTAACACACACCCATACAATGCGCACCACCCCGTGATGTTTTTCTCACTCCTACTAGTGAATGTAATGTAACACACACCCATACAATGCGCACCACCCCGTGATGTTTTTCTCACTCCTACTAGTGAATCTAATGTAACACACACCCATACAATGCGCACCACCCCGCGATGTTTTTCAGAAAACTATCCTACATTGCCACTGCATGTTCCCTGGCCTCCCCATGCTGACAATCCCCCGGTGCTTTTCTCCATCCTACATTGCAACTCACTGCCTATCCTAATTCAGACCCTCCAATTCACATCACCCCGTGATGTTTTTCTCACTCCTAGTAGTGAATGTAATGTAACACACACCCATACAATGCGCACCACCCCGTGATGTTTTTCTCACTCCTACTACTGAATGTAATGTAACACACACCCATACATTGCGCACCACCCCGTGATGTTTTTCTCACTCCTACTAGTGAATGTAATGTAACACACACCCATACAATGCGCACCACCCCGTGATGTTTTTCTCACTCCTACTAGTGAATCTAATGTAACACACACCCATACAATGCGCACCACGCCGTGATGTTTTTCAGAAACCTATCCTACATTGCCACTGCATGTTCCCTGACCTCCCCACGCTGACCACCCCGCGGTGCTTTTCTCCATCCTACATTGCCACTCACTGCCTATCCTAATTCAGACCATCCGATTCACACCACCGGGTGATGTTTTTCTCACTCCTAGTAGTGAATGTAATGTAACACACACCCATACAATGTGCACCACCCCGTGATGTTTTTCTCAATCCTATTAGTGAAGGTAATGTAACACACACCCATACAATTACCACCACCCCGTGATGTTTTTCTCACTCCTACTAGTGAATCTAATGTAACACACACCCATACAATGCGCACCACCCCGCGATGATTTTCTCACTCCTACTAGTGAATCTAATGTAACACACACCCATAAAATGCGCACCACCCCGCGATGTTTTTCAGAAACGTATCCTAAATTGCCACTGCATGTTCCCTTACCTCCCCATGCTGACCACCCCGCGGTGCTTTTCTCCATCCTACATTGCCAATCACTGCCTATCCTAATTCCCACCCTCCGATTCACACCACCCCGTGATGTTTTTCTCACTCCTAGTAGTGAATGTAATGTAACACACACCCATACAATGCGCACCACCCCGTGATGTTTTTCTCACTCCTACTAGTGAATGTAATGTAACACACACCCATACAATGCGCACCACCCCGTGATGTTTTTTTCACTCCTACTAGTGAATGTAATGTAACACACACCCATACAATGCGCACCACCCCGTGATGTTTTTCTCACTCCTACTAGTGAATGTAATGTAACACACACCCATACAATGCGCACCACCCCGTGATGTTTTTCTCACTCCTACTAGTGAATGTAATGTAACACACACCCATACAATGCACACCACCCCGTGATGTTTTTCTCACTCCTCTTAGAGAATGTAATGTAACACACACCCATACAATGCGCACCACCCCGTGATGTTTTTCTCACTCCTACTAGTGAATGTAATGTAACACACACCCATACAATGCGCACCACCCCGTGATGTTTTTCTCACTCCTACTAGTGAATCTAATGTAACACACACCCATACAATGCGCACCACCCCGCGATGTTTTTCAGAAACCTATCCTACATTGCCACTGCATGTTCCCTGACCTCCCCATGCTGACCACACCGCGGTGCTTTTCTCCATCCTACATTGCCACTCACTGCCTATCCTAATTCAGACCCTCCAATTCACGCCACCCCGTGATGTTTTTCTCACTCCTAGTAGTGAATGTAATGTAACACACACCCATACAATGCGCACCGCCCCGTGATGTTTTTCTCACTCCTACTAGTGAATGTAATGTAACACACACCCATACAATGCGCACCACCCCGTGATGTTTTTCTCACTCCTACTAGTGAATGTAACGTAACACACACCCATAAAATGCGCACCACCCAGTGATGTTTTTCTCACTCCTACTAGTGAATCTAATGTAACACACACCCATACAATGCGCACCACCCCGCGATGTTTTTCAGAAACCTATTCTACATTGCCACTGCATGTTCCCTGACCTCCCCATGCTGACCACACCGCGGTGCTTTTCTCCATCCTACATTGCCACTCACTGCCTATCCTAATTCAGACCCTCCAATTCACACCACCCCGTGATGTTTTTCTCACTCCTACTAGTGAATGTAATGTAACACACACCCATACAATGCGCACCACCCCGTGATGTTTTTCTCACTCCTACTAGTGAATGTAACGTAACACACACCAATAAAATGCGCACCACCCAGTGATGTTTTTCTCACTCCTACTAGTGAATCTAATGTAACACACACCCATACAATGCGCACCACCCCGTGATGTTTTTCTCACTCCTACTAGTGAATCTAATGTAACACACACCAATACAATGCGCACCACCCCGCGATGTTTTTCAGAAACGTATCCTAAATTGCCACTGCATGTTCCCTTACCTCCCCATGTTGACCACCCCTAGGTGCTTTTCTCCATCCTACATTGCCAATCACTGCCTATCCTAATTCAGACCCTCCGATTCACACCACCCCGTGATATTTTTCTCACTCCTAGTAGTGAATGTAATGTAACACACACCCATACAATGCGCACCACCCCGTGATGTTTTTCTCACTCCTACTAGTGAATGTAATGTAACACACACCCATACAATGCGCACAACCCGTGATGTTTTTTTCACTCCTACTAGTGAATGTAATGTAACACACACCAATACAATGCGCACCACCCCGTGATGTTTTTCTCACTCCTACTAGTGAATGTAATGTAACACACACCCATACAATACACACCACCCAGTGATGTTTTTCTCACTCCTACTAGTGAATCTAATGTAACACACACCCATACAATGCGCACCACCCCGCGATGTTTTTCAGAAACCTATCCTACATTGCCACTGCATGTTCCCTGACCTCCACACGCTGACCACCCCGCGGTGCTTTTCTCCATCCTACATTGCCACTCACTGCCTATCCTAAATCAGACCATCCGATTCACACCACCCCGTGATGTTTTTCTCACTCCTAGTAGTGAATGTAATGTAACACACACCCATACAATGCGCACCACCCCGCGATGTTTTTCTCACTCCTACTAGTGAATGTAATGTAACAAACACCCATACAATGCGCACCACCCCGCGATGTTTTTCTCACTCCTACTAGTGAATGTAATGTAACACACACCTATACAATGCGCACCAGCCCGTGATGTTTTTCTCACTCCTACTAGTGAATGTAATGTAACACACACCCATACAATGCGCACCACCCCGTGATGTTTTTCTCAATCCTATTAGTGAATGTAATGTAACACCCACCCATACAATGCGCACCACCCCGTGATGTTTTTCTCACTCCTACTAGTGAATCTAATGTAACACACACCCATACAATGCGCACCACCCCGCGATGTTTTTCAGAAACCTATCCTACATTGCCACAGCATGTTCCCTGACCTCCCCATGCTGACCACCCCGCGGTGCTTTTCTCCATCCTACATTGCCACTCACTGCCTATCCTAATTCAGACCCTCCGATTCACACCACCCCGTGATGTTTTTCTCACTCCTACTAGTGAATGTAATGTAACACACACCCATACAATGCGCACCACCCCATGATGTTTTTCTCACTCCTACTAGTGAATCTAATGTAACACACACCCATAAAATGCGCACCACCCCGCCATGTTTTGCAGAAACGTATCCTAAATTGGCACTGCATGTTCCCTTACCTCCCCATGCTGACCTCCCCGCGGTGCTTTTTTCCATCCTACATTGACAATCACTGCCTATCCTAATTCAGACCCTCCGATTCACACCACCCCGTGATGTTTTTCTCACTCCTAGTATTGAATGTAATGTAACACACACCCATACAATGCGCACCACCCCGTGATGTTTTTCTTACTCCTACTAGTGAATGTAATGTAACACACACCCATACAATGCGCACCACCCCGTGATGTTTTTTTCACTCCTACTAGTGAATGTAATGTAACACACACCCATACAATGCGCACCACCCCGTGATGTTTTTCTCACTCCTACTAGTGAATCTAATGTAACACACACCCATACAATGCGCGCCACCCCGCGATGTTTTTCAGAAACCTATCCTACATTGCCACTGCATGTTCCCTGACCTCCCCATGCTGACCACACCGCGGTGCTTTTCTCCATCCTACATTGCCACTCACTGCCTATCCTAATTGAGACCCTCCAATTCACGCCACCCCGTGATGTTTTTCTCACTCCTAGTAGTGAATGTAATGTAACACACACCCATACAATGCGCACCACCCCGTGATGTTTTTTTCACTCCTACTAGTGAATGTAATGTAACACACACCCATACAATGCGCACCACCCCGTGATGTTTTTCTCACTCCTACTAGTGAATGTAATGTATCACACACCCATATAATGCGCACCACCCAGTGATGTTTTTCTCACTCTTACTAGTGAATCTAATGTAACACACACCCATACAATGCGCACCCCGCTATGTTTTTCAGAAACCCCACGATGTTTTTCAGAAACCTATCCTACATTGCCACTGCATGTTCCCTGACCTCCCCATGCTGACCACACCGCGGTGCTTTTTTCCATCCTACATTGCCACTCACTGCCTATCCTAATTCAGACCCTCCAATTCACACCACCCCGTGATGTTTTTCTCACTCCTACTAGTGAATGTAATGTAACACACATCCATACAATGCGCACCACCCCGTGATGTTTTTCTCACTCCTACTAGTGAATCTAATGTAACACACACCCATAAAATGCGCACCACCCCGCGATGTTTTTCAGAAACGTATCCTAAATTGCCACTGCATGTTCCCTTACCTCCCCATGCTGACCACCCCGCGGTGCTTTTCTCCATCCTACATTGCCAATCACTGCCTATCCTAATTCAGACCCTCCGATTCACACCACCCCGTGATGTTTTTCTCACTCCTAGTATTGAATGTAATGTAACACACACCCATACAATGCGCACCACCCCGTGATGTTTTTCTCACTCCTACTAGTGAATGTAATGTAACACACACCCATACAATGCGCACCACCCCGTGATGTTTTTCTCACTCCTACTAGTGAATGTAATGTAACACACACCCATACAATGCGCACCACCCCGTGATGTTTTTCTCACTCCTACTAGTGAATGTAATGTAACACACACCCATACATTGCGCACAACCCCGTGATGTTTTTCTCACTCCTACTAGTGAATGTAATGTAACACACACCCATACAATGCGCACCACCACGTGATGTTTTTCTCACTCCTACTAGTGAATGTAATGTAGCACACACCCATACAATGCGCACCACCCCGTGATGTTTTTCTCACTCCTACTAGTGTATCTAATGTAACACACACCCATACAATGCGCACCACCCCGCGATGTTTTTCAGAAAACTATCCTACATTGCCACTGCATGTTCCCTGACCTCCCCATGCTGACAATCCCCCGGTGCTTTTCTCCATCCTACATTGCCACTCACTGCCTATCCTAATTCCGTCCCTCCGATTCACACCACCCCGTGATGTTTTTCTCACTCCTAGTAGTAAATGTAATGTAACACACACCCATACAATGCGCACCACCCCGTGATGTTTTTCTCACTCCTACTAGTGAATGTAATGTAACACACACCCATACAATGCGCACCACCCCGTGATGTTTTTCTCACTCCTACTGGTGAATGTAATGTAACACACACCCATACAATGCGCACCACCCCGTGATGTTTTTCTCACTCCTACTAGTGAATCTAATGTAACACACACCCATACAATGCGCACCACCCCGCGATGTTTTTCAGAAACCTATCCTACATTGCCACTGCATGTTCCCTGACCTCCCCATGCTGACCACACCTCGGTGCTTTTCTCCATCCTACATTGCCACTCACTGCCTATCCTAATTCAGACCCTCCAATTCACATCACCCCGTGATGTTTTTCTCACTCCTTGTAGTGAATGTAATGTAACACACACCCATACAATGCGCACCACCCCGTGATGTTTTTCTCACTCCTACTAGTGAATGTAATGTAACACACACCCATACAATGCGCACCACCCCGTGATGTTTTTCTCACTCCTACTAGTGAATCTAATGTAACACACACCCATACAATGCGCACCACCCCGCGATGTTTTTCAGAAAACTATCCTACATTGCCACTGCATGTTCCCTGACCTCCCCAAGCTGACAATCCCCCGGTGCTTTTCTCCATCCTACATTGCCACTCACTGCCTATCCTAATTCAGACCCTCCTATTCACACCACTCCGTGATGTTTTTCTCACTCCTAGTAGTGAATGTAATGTAACACACACCCATACAATGCGCCCCACCCCGTGATGTTTTTCTCACTCCTACTAGTGAATGTAATGTAACACACACCCATACATTGCGCACCACCCCGTGATGTTTTTCTCACTCCTACTAGTGAATGTAATGTAACACACACCGATACAATGCGCACCACCCCGTCAATTTTTTCTCACTCCTACTAGTGAATGTAATGTAACACACACCCATAGAATGCGCACCACCCCGTGATGTTTTTCTCACTCCTACTAGTGAATCTAATGTAACACACACCCATACAATGCGCACCACCCCGCGATGTTTTTCAGAAACGTATCCTACATTGCCACTGAATGTTCCCTGACCTCCCCACGCTGACCACCCCGCGGTGCTTTTCTCCATCCTACATTGCCGCACACTGCCTATCCTAATTCAGACCATCCGATTCACACCACCGGGTGATGTTTTTCTCACTCCTAGTAGTGAATGTAATGTAACACACACCCATACAATGCGCACCACCCCGCGATGTTTTTCTCACTGCTACTAGTGAATGTAATGTAACACACACCCATACAATGCCCACCACCCCGTGATGTTTTCCTCACTCCTACTAGTGAATGTAATGTAACACACACCCATACAATGCGCACCACCCCGTGATGTTTTTCTCACTCCTACTAGTGAATGTAACGTAACACACACCCATACAATGCGCACCACCCCGTGATGTTTTTCTCACTCCTATTAGTGAATGTAATGTAACACACACCCATACAATGCGCACCACCCCGTGATATTTTTCTCACTCGTACTAGTGAATGTAATGTAACACACACCCATACAATGCGCACCACCCCGTGATGTTTTTCTCATTCCTACTAGTGAATGTAATGTAACACACACCCATACAATGCGCACCACCCCGTGATGTTTTTCTCTCTCCTATTAGAGAATGTAATGTAACACACACCCATACAATGCGCACCACCCCGTGATGTTTTTCTCACTCCTACTAGTGAATGTAATGTAACACACACCCATACAATGCGCACCACCCCGTGATGTTTTTCTCACTCCTACTAGTGAATCTAATGTAACACACACCCATTCAATGCGCACCACCCCGCGATGTTTTTCAGAAACCTATCCTACATTGCCACGCATTGTTCCCTGACCTCCCCATGCTGACCACACCGCGGTGCTTTTCTCCATCCTACATTGCCACTCACTGCCTATCCTAATTCAGACCCTCCAATTCACGCCACCCCGTGATGATTTCTCACTCCTAGTAGTGAATGTAATGTAACACACACCCATACAATGCGCACCACCCCGTGATGTTTTTCTCCCTCCTACTAGTGAATGTAATGTAACACACACCCATACAATGCGCACCACCCCGTGATGTTTTTCTCACTCCTACTAGTGAATGTAATGTAACACACACCCATACAATGCGCACCACCCAGTGATGTTTTTCTCACTCCTACTAGTGAATCTAATGTAACACACACCCATACAATGCGCACCACCCCGCGATGTTTTTCAGAAACCTATCCTACATTGCCACTGCATGTTCCCTGACCTCCCCATGCTGACCACACCGCGGTGCTTTTCTCCATCCTACATTGCCACTCACTGCCTATCCTAATTCAGACCCTCCAATTCACACCACCCCGTGATGTTTTTCTCACACCTACTAGTGAATGTAATGTAACACACATCCATACAATGCGCACCACCCCGTGATGTTTTTCTCACACCTACTAGTGAATCTAATGTAACACACACCCATACAATGCGCACCACCCCGTGATGTTTTTCTCACTCCTACTAGTGAATGTAATGTAACACACACCCATACAATGCGCACCACCCTGTGATGTTTTTCTCACTCCTATTAGTGAATGTAATGTAACACACACCCATACAATGCGCACCACCCAGTGATGTTTTTCTCACTCCTACTAGTGAATCTAATGTAACACACACCCATACAATGCGCACCACCCCGCGATGTTTTTCAGAAACCTATCCTACATTGCCACTGCATGTTCCCTGACCTCCCCACGCTGACCACCCCGCGGTGCTTTTCTCCATCCTTCATTGCCACTCACTGCCTATCCTAATTCAGACCATCCGATTCACACCACCCTGTGATGTTTTTCTCACTCCTAGTAGTGAATGTAATGTAACACACACCCATAAAATGCGCACCACCCCGCGATGTTTTTCAGAAACGTATCCTAAATTGGCACTGCATGTTCCCTTAACTCCCCATGCTGACCTCTCCGCGGTGCTTTTCTCCATCCTACATTGCCAATCACTGCCTATCCTAATTCCGACCCTCCGATTCACACCACCCCATGATGTTTTTCTCACTCCTAGTAGTGAATGTAATGTAACACACACCCATACAATTCGCACCACTCCGTGATGTTTTTCTCACTCCTACTAGTGAATGTAATGTAACACACACCCATACAATGCGCACCACCCCGTGATGTTTTTCTCACTCCTACTAGTGAATGTAATATAACACACACCCATACAATGCGCACCACCCAGTGATGTTTTTCTCACTCCTACCAGTGAATCTAATGTAACACACACCCATACAATGCGCACCACCCCGCGATGTTTTTCAGAAACCTATCCTACATTGCCACTGCATGTTCCCTGACCTCCCCATGCTGACCACACCGCGGTGCTTTTCTCCATACTACATTGCCACTCACTGCCTATCCTAATTCAGACCCTCCAATTCACACCACCCCATGATGTTTTTCTCACTCCTACTAGTGAATGTAATGTAACACACATCCATACAATGCGCACCACCCCGTGATGTTTTTCTCACTCCTACTAGTGAATGTAATGTAACACACACCCATACAATGCGCACCACCCTGTGATGTTTTTCTCATTCTACTAGTGAATGTAATGTAACACACACCCATACAATGCGCACCACCCCGTGATGTTTTTCTCACTCCTACTAGTGAATGTAATGTAACACACACCCATACAATGCGCACCACCCAGTGATGTTTTTCTCACTCCTACTAGTGAATCTAATGTAACACACACCCATACAATGCGCACCACCCCGCGATGTTTTTCTCACTCCTACTAATGAATGTAATGTAACACACACCCATACAATGCGCACCACCCCGTGATGTTTTTCTCACTCCTACTAGTGAATGTAATGTAACACACACCCATACAATACGCACCACCCAGTGATGTTTTTCTCACTCCTACTAGTGAATCTAATGTAACACACACCCATACAATGCGCACCACCCCGCGATGTTTTTCAGAAACCTATCCTACATTGCCACTGCATGTTCCCTGACCTCCCCACGCTGACCACCCCGCGGTGCTTTTCTCCATCCTACATTGCCACTCACTGCCTATCCTAAATCAGACCATCCGATTCACACCACCCCGTGATGTTTTTCTCACTCCTAGTAGTGAATGTAATGTAACACACACCCATACAATGCGCACCACCCCGCGATGTTTTTCTCACTCCTACTAGTGAATGTAATGTAACAAACACCCATACAATGCGCACCACCCCGCGATGTTTTTCTCACTCCTACTAGTGAATGTAATGTAACACACACCTATACAATGCGCACCAGCCTGTGATGTTTTTCTCACTCCTACTAGTGAATGTAATGTAACACACACCCATACAATGCGCACCACCCCGTGATGTTTTTCTCAATCCTATTAGTGAATGTAATGTAACACACACCCATACAATGCGCACCACCCCGTGATGTTTTTCTCACTCCTACTAGTGAATCTAATGTAACACACACCCATACAATGCGCACCACCCCGCGAATTTTTCAGAAACCTATCCTACATTGCCACTGCATGTTCCCTGACCTCCCCATGCTGACCACCCCGCGGTGCTTTTCTCCATCCTACATTGCCACTCACTGCCTATCCTAATTCAGACCCTCCGATTCACACCACCCCGTGATGTTTTTCTCACTCCTACTAGTGAATGTAATGTAACACACACCCATACAATGCGCACCACCCCATGATGTTTTTCTCACTCCTACTAGTGAATCTAATGTAACACACACCCATAAAATGCGCACCACCCCGCGATGTTTTGCAGAAACGTATCCTAAATTGGCACTGCATGTTCCCTTACCTCCCCATGCTGACCTCCCCGCGGTGCTTTTTTCCATCCTACATTGACAATCACTGCCTATCCTAATTCAGACCCTCCGATTCACACCACCCCGTGATGTTTTTCTCACTCCTAGTATTGAATGTAATGTAACACAACCATACAATGCGCACCACCCCGTGATATTTTTCTTACTCCTACTAGTGAATGTAATGTAACACACACCCATACAATGCGCACCACCCCGTGATGTTTTTTTCACTCCTACTACTGAATGTAATGTAACACACACCCATACAATGCGCACCACCCCGTGATGTTTTTTTCACTCCTACTAGTGAATGTAATGTAACACACACCCATACAATGCGCACCACCCCGTGATGTTTTTCTCACTCCTACTAGTGAATCTAATGTAACACACACCCATACAATGCGCACCCCGCTATGTTTTTCAGAAACCCCACGATGTTTTTCAGAAACCTATCCTACATTGCCACTGCATGTTCCCTGACCTCCCCATGCTGACCACACCGCGGTGCTTTTTTCCATCCTACATTGCCACTCACTGCCTATCCTAATTCAGACCCTCCAATTCACACCACCCCGTGATGTTTTTCTCACTCCTACTAGTGAATGTAATGTAACACACATCCATACAATGCGCACCACCCCGTGATGTTTTTCTCACTCCTACTAGTGAATCTAATGTAACACACACCCATAAAATGCGCACCACCCCGCGATGTTTTTCAGAAACGTATCCTAAATTGCCACTGCATGTTCCCTTACCTCCCCATGCTGAACACCCCGCGGTGCTTTTCTCCATCCTACATTGCCAATCACTGCCTATCCTAATTCAGACCCTCCGATTCACACCACCCCGTGATGTTTTTCTCACTCCTACTAGTGAATGTAATGTAACACACACCCATACAATGCGCACCACCCCGTGATGTTTTTCTCACTCCTACTAGTGAATGTAATGTAACACACACCCATACAATGCGCACCACCCCGTGATGTTTTTCTCACTCCTACTAGTGAATGTAATGTAACACACACCCATACAATGCGCACCACCCCGTGATGTTTTTCTCACTCCTACTAGTGAATGTAATGTAACACACACCCATACAATGCGCACCACCCCGTGATGTTTTTCTCACTCCTACTAGTGAATGTAATGTAACACACACCCATACATTGCGCACCACCCCGTGATGTTTTTCTCACTCCTACTAGTGAATGTAATGTAACACACACCCATACAATGCGCACCACCACGTGATGTTTTTCTCACTCCTACTAGTGAATGTAATGTAACACACACCCATACAATGCGCACCACCCCGTGATGTTTTTCTCACTCCTACTAGTGTATCTAATGTAACACACACCCATACAATGCGCACCACCCCGCGATGTTTTTCAGAAAACTATCCTACATTGCCACTGCATGTTCCCTGACCTCCCCATGCTGACAATCCCCCGGTGCTTTTCTCCATCCTACATTGCCACTCACTGCCTATCCTAATTCCGTCCCTCCGATTCACACCACCCCGTGATGTTTTTCTCACTCCTAGTAGTAAATGTAATGTAACACACACCCATACAATGCGCACCACCCCGTGATGTTTTTCTCACTCCTACTGGTGAATGTAATGTAACACACACCCATACAATGCGCACCACCCCGTGATGTTTTTCTCACTCCTATTAGAGAATGTAATGTAACACACACCGATACAATGCGCACCACCCCGTTAATTTTTTCTCACTCCTACTAGTGAATGTAATGTAACACACACCCATAGAATGCGCACCTCCCCGTGATGTTTTTCTCACTCCTACTAGTGAATCTAATGTAACACACACCCATACAATGCGCACCACCCCGCGATGTTTTTCAGAAACGTATCCTACATTGCCACTGAATGTTCCCTGACCTCCCCACGCTGACCACCCCGCGGTGCTTTTCTCCATCCTACATTGCCACTCACTGCCTATCCTAATTCAGACCATCCGATTCACACCACCGGGTGATGTTTTTCTCACTCCTAGTAGTGAATGTAATGTAACACACACCCATACAATGCGCACCACCCCGCGATGTTTTTCTCACTGCTACTAGTGAATGTAATGTAACACACACCCATACAATGCGCACCACCCTGTGATGTTTTTCTCACTCCTACTAGTGAATGTAATGTAACACACACCCATACAATGCGCAACACCCCGTGATGTTTTTCTCACTCCTACTAGTGAATGTAATGTAACACACACCCATACAATGCGCACCACCCCGTGATGTTTTTCTCACTCCTATTAGTGAATGTAATGTAACACACACCCATACAATGCGCACCACCCCGTGATATTTTTCTCACTCGTACTAGTGAATGTAATGTAACACACACCCATACAATGCGCACCACCACGTGATGTTTTTCTCATTCCTACTAGTGAATGTAATGTAACACACACCCATACAATGCGCACCACCCCGTGATGTTTTTCTCTCTCCTATTAGAGAATGTAATGTAACACACACCCATACAATGCGCACCACCCCGTGATGTTTTTCTCACTCCTACTAGTGAATGTAATGTAACACACACCCATACAATGCGCACCACCCCGTGATGTTTTTCTCACTCCTACTAGTGAATCTAATGTAACACACACCCATTCAATGCGCACCACCCCGCGATGTTTTTCAGAAACCTATCCTACATTGCCACTGCATTGTTCCCTGACCTCCCCATGCTGACCACACCGCGGTGCTTTTCTCCATCCCACATTGCCACTCACTGCCTATCCTAATTCAGACCCTCCAATTCACGCCAACCCGTGATGTTTTTCTCACTCCTAGTAGTGAATGTAATGTAACACACACCCATACAATGCGCACCACCCCGTGATGTTTTTCTCTCTCCTACTAGTGAATGTAATGTAACACACACCCATACAATGCGCACCACCCCGTGATGTTTTTCTCACTCCTACTAGTGAATGTAATGTAACACACACCCATACAATGCGCACCACCCCGTGATGTTTTTTTCACTCCTACTAGTGAATGTAATGTAACACACACCCATAAAATGTGCACCACCCCGTGATGTTTTTCTCACTCCTACTAGTGAACGTAATGTAACACACACCCATAAAATGCGCACCACCCCGTGATGTTTTTCTCACTCCTACTAGTGAATGTAATGTAACACACACCCATACAATGCGCACCACCCCGTGATGTTTTTCTCACTCCTACTAGTGAATGTAATGTAACACACACCCATACAATGCGCACCACCCAGTGATGTTTTTCTCACTCCTACTAGTGAATCTAATGTAACACACACCCATACAATGCGCACCACCCCGCGATGTTTTTCAGAAACCTATCCTACATTGCCACTGCATGTTCCCTGACCTCCCCACGCTGACCACCCCGCGGTGCTTTTCTCCATCCTACATTGCCACTCACTGCCTATCCTAATTCAGACCATCCGATTCACACCACCCCGTGATGATTTTCTCACTCCTAGTAGTGAATGTAATGTAACACACACCCATACAATGCGCACCACCCCGCAATGTTTTTCTCACTCCTACTAGTGAATGTAATGTAACACACACCCATACAATGCGCACCACCCCGCGATGTTTTTCTCACTCCTACTAGTGAATGTAATGTAACACACACCTATACAATGCGCACCAGCCCGTGATGTTTTTCTCACTCCTACTAGTGAATGTAATGTAACACACACCCATACAATGCGCACCACCCCGTGATGTTTTTCTCAATCCTATTAGTGAATGTAATGTAACACACACCCATACAATGCTCACCACCCCGTGATGTTTTTCTCACTCCTACTAGTGAATCTAATGTAACACACACCTATACAATGCGCACCACCCCGCGATGTTTTTCAGAAACCTATCCTACTTTGCCACTGCATGTTCCCTGACCTTCGCAAGCTGACCACCCCGCGGTGCTTTTCTCCATCCTACATTGCCACTCACTGCCTATCCTAATTCAGACCCTCCGATTCACACCACCCCGTGATGTTTTTCTCACTCCTACTAGTGAATGTAATGTAACACACACCCATACAATGCGCACCACCCCATGATTTTTTTCTCACTCCTACTAGTGAATCTAATGTAACACACACCCATAAAATGCGCACCACCCCGCGATGTTTTTCAGAAACGTATCCTAAATTGGCACTGCATGTTCCCTTACCTCCCCATGCTGACCTCCCCGCGGTGCTTTTCTCCATCCTACATTGCCAATCACTGCCTATCCTAATTCCGACCCTCCGATTCACACCACCCCGTGATGTTTTTCTCACTTCCAGTAGTGAATGTAATGTAACACACACCCATACAATGCGCACCACCCCGTGATGTTTTTCTTACTCCTACTAGTGAATGTAATGTAACACACACCCATACAATGCGCACCACCCCGTGATGTTTTTCTCACTCCTACTAGTGAATCTAATGTAACACACACCCATACAATGCGCACCACCCCGCGATGTTTTTCAGAAACCTATCCTACATTGCCACTGAATGTTCCCTGACCTCCCCATGCTGACCACACCGCGGTGCTTTTCTCCATCCTACATTGCCACTCACTGCCTATCCTAATTCAGACCCTCCAATTCACACCACCCCGTGATGTTTTTCTCACTCCTACTAGTGAATGTAATGTAACACACATCCATACAATGCGCACCACCCCGTGATGTTTTTCTCACTCCTACTAGTGAATCTAATGTAACACACACCCATACAATGCGCACCACCCCGTGATGTTTTTCTCACTCCTACTAGTGAATGTAATGTAACACACACCCATACAATGCGCACCACCCAGTGATGTTTTTCTCACTCCTACTTGTGAATCTAATGTAACACACACCCATACAATGCGTACCACCCCGCGATGTTTTTCAGAAACCTATCCTACATTGCCACTGCATGTTCCCTGACCTCCCCACGCTGACCACCCCGCGGTGCTTTTCTCCATCCTACATTGCCACTCACTGCCTATCCTAATTCAGACCATCCGATTCACACCACCCCGTGATGATTTTCTCACTCCTAGTAGTGAATGTAATGTAACACACACCCATACAATGCGCACCACCCCGCGATGTTTTTCTCACTCCTACTAGTGAATGTAATGTAACACACACCCATACAATGCGCACCACCCCGCGATGTTTTTCTCACTCCTACTAGTGAATGTAATGTAACACACACCTATACAATGCGCACCAGCCCGTGATGTTTTTCTCACTCCTACTAGTGAATGTAATGTAACACACACCCATACAATGCGCACCACCCCGTGATATTTTTCTCAATTCTATTAGTGAATGTAATGTAACACACACCCATACAATGCTCACCACCCCGTGATGTTTTTCTCACTCCTACTAGTGAATCTAATGTAACACACACCCATACAATGCGCACCACCCCGCGATGTTTTTCAGAAACCTATCCTACATTGCCACTGCATGTTCCCTGACCTCCGCATGCTGACCACCCCGCGGTGCTTTTCTCCATCCTACATTGCCACTCACTGCCTATCCTAATTCAGACCCTCCGATTCACACCACCCCGTGATGTTTTTCTCACTCCTACTAGTGAATGTAATGTAACACACACCCATACAATGCGCACCACCCCATGATGTTTTTCTCACTCCTACTAGTGAATCTAATGTAACACACACCCATAAAATGCGCACCACCCCGCGATGTTTTTCAGAAACGTATCCTAAATTGGCACTGCATGTTCCCTTACCTCCCCATGCTGACCTCCCCCGGTGCTTTTCTCCATCCTACATTGCCAATCACTGCCTATCCTAATTCCGACCCTCCGATTCACACCACCCCGTGATGTTTTTCTCACTTCCAGTAGTGAATGTAATGTAACACACACCCATACAATGTGCACCACCCCGTGATGTTTTTCTTACTCCTACTAGTGAATGTAATGTAACACACACCCATACAATGCGCACCACCCCGTGATGTTTTTTTCACTCCTACTAGTGAATGTAATGTAACACACACCCATACAATGCGCACCACCCCGTGATGTTTTCTCACTCCTACTAGTGAATCTAATGTAACACACACCCATACAATGCGCACCACCCCGCGATGTTTTTCAGAAACCTATCCTACATTGCCACTGCATGTTCCCTGACCTCTCCATGCTGACCACACCGCGGTGCTTTTCTCCATCCTACATTGCCACTCACTGCCTATCCTAATTCAGACCCTCCAATTCACACCACCCCATGATGTTTTTCTCACTCCTACTAGTGAATGTAATGTAACACACATCCATACAATGCGCACCACCCCGTGATGTTTTTCTCACTCCTACTAGTGAATCTAATGTAACACACACCCATACAATGCGCACCACCCCGTGATGTTTTTGTCACTCCTACTAGTGAATGTAATGTAACACACACCCATACAATGCGCACCACCCAGTGATGTTTTTCTCACTCCTACTTGTGAATCTAATGTAACACACACCCATACAATGCGCACCACCCCGCGATGTTTTTCAGAAACCTATCCTACATTGCCACTGCATGTTCCCTGACCTCCCCATGCTGACCACACCGCGGTGCTTTTCTCCATCCTACATTGCCACTCACTGAATATCCTAATTCAGACCCTCCAATTCACACCACCCCGTGATGTTTTTCTCACTCCTACTAGTGAATGTAATGTAACACACATCCATACAATGCGCACCACCCCGTGATGTTTTTCTCACTCCTACTACTGAATCTAATGTAACACACACCAATACAATGCGCACCGCCCCGCGATGTTTTTCAGAAACGTATCCTAAATTGCCACTGCATGTTCCCTTACCTCCCCATGCTGACCACCCCGCGGTGCTTTTCTCCATCCTACATTGCCAATCACTGCCTATCCTAATTCAGACAATCCAATTCACACCACGCCGTGATGTTTTTCTCACTCCTACTAGTGAATGTAATGTAACACACACCCATACAATGCGCACCACCCCGTGATGTTTTTCTCACTCCTACTAGTGAATGTAATGTAACACACACCCATACAATGCGCACCACCCCGTGATGTTTTTCTCACTCCTACTAGTGAATGTAATGTAACAAACACCCATACAATGCGCACCACCCCGTGATGTTTTTCTCACTCCTACTAGTGAATGTAATGTAACACACACCCATACAATGCGCACCACCCAGTGATGTTTTTCTCACTCCTACTAGTGAATCTAATGTAACACACACCCATACAATGCGCACCACCCCGCGATGTTTTTCTCACTCCTACTAGTGAATGTAATGTAACACACACCCATACAATGCGCACCGCCCCGCGATGTTTTTCTCACTCCTACTAGTGAATGTAATGTAACACACACCTATACAATGCGCACCAGCCCGTGATGTTTTTCTCACTCCTACTAGTGAATGTAATGTAACACACACCCATACAATGCGCACCACCCCGTGAAGTTTTTCTCAATCCTATTAGTGAATGTAATGTAACACACACCCATACAATGCGCACCGCCCCGTGATGTTTTTCTCAGTCCTACTAGTGAATCTAATGTAACACACACCCATACAATGCGCACCACCCTTCGATGTTTTTCAGAAACCTATCCTACATTGCCACTGCATGTTCCCTGACATCCCCATGCTGACCACCCCGCGGTGCTTTTCTCCATCCTACATTGCCACTCACTGCCTATCCTAATTCAGACCCTCCGATTCACACCACCCCGTGATGTTTTTCTCACTCCTACTAGTGAATGTAATGTAACACACACCCATACAATGCGAACCACCCCGTGATGTTTTTCTCACTCCTACTAGTGAATCTAATGTAACACACACCCATAAAATGCGCACCACCCCGCGATGTTTTTCAGAAATGTATCCTAAATTGGCACTGCATGTTCCCTTACCTCCCCATGCTGACCTCCCCGCGGTGCTTTTCTCCATCCTACATTGCCAATCACTGCCTATCCTAATTCCGACCCTCCGATTCACACCACCCCGTGATGTTTTTCTCACTCCTAGTAGTGAATGTAATGTAACACACACCCATACAATGCGCACCACCCCGTGATGTTTTTCTTACTCCTACTAGTGAATGTAATGTAACACACACCCATACAATGCGCACCACCCCGTGATGTTTTTTTTCACTCCTACTAGTGAATGTAATGTAACACACACCCATACAATGCGCACCACCCCGTGATGTTTTTCTCACTCCTACTAGTGAATGTAATGTAACACACACCCATACAATGCGCACCACCCCGTGATGTTTTTCTCACTCCTACTAGTGAATGTAATGTAACACACACCCATACAATGCGCACCACCCCGTGATGTTTTTCTCACTCCTACTAGTGAATGTAATGTAACACACACCCATACAATGCGCACCACCCCGTGATGTTTTTCTCACTCCTACTGGTGAATGTAATGTAACACACACCCATACAATGCGCACCACCCCGTGATGTTTTTCTCACTCCTATTAGAGAATGTAATGTAACACACACCCATACAATGCGCACCACCCCGTGATGTTTTTCTCACTCCTACTACTGAATCTAATGTAACACACACCCATACAATGCGCACCACCCCGTGATGTTTTTGTCACTCTTACTACTGAATCTAATGTAACACACACCCATACAATGCGCAACACCCCGCGATGTTTTTCAGAAACCTATCCTACATTGCCACTGCATGTTCCCTGACCTCCCCATGCTGACCACACCGCGGTGCTTTTCTCCATCCTACATTGCCACTCACTGCCTATCCTAATTCAGACCCTCCAATTCACGCCACCCCGTGATGTTTTTCTCACTCCTACTAGTGAATGTAATGTAACACACACCCATACAATGCGCACCACCCCGTGATGTTTTTCTCACTCCTACTAGTGAATGTAATGTAACACACACCCATACAATGCACACCAATCCGTGATGTTTTTCTCACTCCTACTAGTGAATGTAATGTAACACACACCCATACAATGCGCACTACCTAGTGATGTTTTTCTCACTCCTACTAGTGAATCTAATGTAACACACACCCATACAATGCGCACCACCCCGCGATGTTTTTTAGAAACCTATCCTACATTGCCACTGCATGTTCCCTGACCTCCCCATGCTGACCACACCGCGGTGCTTTTCTCCATCCTACATTGCCACTCACTGCCTATCCTAATTCAGACAGTCCAATTCACACCACCCCGTGATGTTTTTCTCACTCCTACTAGTGAATGTAATGTAACACACACCCATACAATGCGCACCACCCCGTGATGTTTTTCTCAATCCTATTAGTGAATGTAATGTAACACACACCCATACAATGCGCACCACCCCGTGATGTTTCTCTCACTCCTACTAGTGAATCTAATGTAACACACACCCATACAATGCGCACCACCCCGCGATGTTTTTCAGAAACCTATCCTACATTGCCACTGCATGTTCCCTGACCTCCCCATGCTGACCACCCCGCGGTGCTTTTCTCCATCCTACATTGCCACTCACTGCCTATCCTAATTCAGACACCCCGATTCACACCACCCCGTGATGTTTTTCTCACTCCTACTAGTGAATGTAATGTAACACACACCCATACAATGCGCACCACCCCGTGATGTTTTTCTCACTCCTACTAGTGAATGTAATGTAACACACACCCATACAATGCGCACCACACCGTGATGTTTTTCTCACTCCTATTAGTGAATGTAATGTAACACACACCCATACAATGCCCACGACCCCGTGATGTTTTTCTCACTCCCACTAGTGAATGTAAAGTAACACACACCCATAAAATGCGCACCAGCCCGTGATGTTTTTCTCACTCCTACTAGTGAATGTAATGTAACACACACCCATACAATGCGCACCACCCCGTGATGTTTTTCTCACTCCTACTAGTGAATGTAATGTAACATACACCCATACAATGCGCACCACCCCATGATGTTTTTCTCACTCCTACTAGTGAATCTAATGTAACACACACCCATAAAATGCGCACCACCCCGCGATGTTTTTCAGAAACGTATCCTAAATTGGCACTGCATGTTCCCTTACCTCCCCATGCTGACCTCCCCGCGGTGCTTTTCTCCATCCTACATTGCCAATCACTGCCTATCCTAATTCCGTCCCTCCGATTCACACCACCCCGTGATGTTTTTCTCACTCCTAGTAGTGAATGTATCGTAACACACACCCATACAATGCGCACCACCCCGTGATGTTTTTCTTACTCCTACTAGTGAATGTAATGTAACACACACCCATACAATGTGCACCACCCCGTGATGTTTTTTTCACTCCTACTAGTGAATGTAATGTAACACACACCCATACAATGCGCACCACCCCGTGATGTTTTTCTCACTCCTACTAGTGAATCTAATGTAACACACACCCATAAAATGCGCACCACCCCGCGATGTTTTTCAGAAACGTATCCTAAATTGGCACTGCATGTTCCCTTACCTCCCCATGCTGACCTCCCCGCGGTGCTTTTCTCCATCCTACATTGCCAATCACTGCCTATCCTAATTCCGACCCTCCGATTCACACCACCCCGTGATGTTTTTCTCACTCCTAGTAGTGAATGTAATGTAACACACACCCATAAAATGCGCACCACCCCGCGATGTTTTTCAGAAACGTATCCTAAATTGGCACTGCATGTTCCCTTACCTCCCCATGCTGACCTCCCCGCGGTGCTTTTCTCCATCCTACATTGCCAATCACTGCCTATCCTAATTCCGACCCTCCGATTCACGCCACCCCGTGATGTTTTTCTCACTCCTAGTAGTGAATGTAATGTAACACACACCCATACAATGCGCACCACCCCGTGATGTTTTTCTTACTACTACTACTGAATGTAATGTAACACACACCCATACAATGCGCACCACCCCGTGATGTTTTTTTCACTCCTACTAGTGAATGTAATGTAAACACACCCATACAATGCGCACCATCCCGTGATGTTTTTCTCACTCCTACTAGTGAATGTAATGTAACACACACCCATACAATGCGCACCACCCCGTGATGTTTTTCTCACTCCTACTAGTGAATGTAATGTAACACACACCCATACAATGCGCACCACCCCGTGATGTTTTTCTCACTCCTACTAGTGAATGTAATGTAACACACACCCATACAATGCGCACCACCACGTGATGTTTTTCTCACTTCTATTAGAGAATGTAATGTAACACACACCCATACAATGCGCACCACCCCGTGATGTTTTTCTCACTCCTACTAGTGAATGTAATGTAACAAACACCCATACAATGCGCACCACCCCGTGATGTTTTTCTCACTCCTACTACTGAATCTAATGTAACACACACCCATACAATGCGCACCACCCCGCGATGTTTTTCAGAAACCTATCCTACATTGCCACTGCATGTTCCCTGATCTCCCCATGCTGACCACACCGCGGTGCTTTTCTCCATCCTACATTGCCACTCACTGCCTATCCTAATTCAGACCCTCCAATTCACGCCACCCCGTGATGTTTTTCTCACTCCTAGTAGTGAATGTAATGTAACACACACCCATACAATGTGCACCACCCCGTGATGTTTTTCTCACTCCTACTAGTGAATGTAATGTAACACACACCCATACAATGCGCACTACCCAGTGATGTTTTTCTCACTCCTACTAGTGAATGTAATGTAACACACACCCATACAATGCGCACTACCCAGTGATGTTTTTCTCACTCCTACTAGTGAATCTAATGTAACACCCACCCATACAATGCGCACCACCCCGTGATGTTTTTCTCAATCCTATTAGTGAATGTAATGTAACACACACCTATACAATGAGCACCACCCCGTGATGTTTCTCTCACTCCTACTAGTGAATCTAATGTAACACACACCCATACAATGCGCACCACCCCGCGATGTTTTTCAGAAACCTATCCTACATTGCCACTGCATGTTCCATGACCTCCCCATGCTGACCACCCCGCGGTGCTTTTCTCCATCCTACATTGCCACTCACTGCCTATCCTAATTCAGACACTCCGATTCACACCACCCCGTGATGTTTTTCTCACTCCTACTAGTGAATGTAATGTAACACACACCCATACAATGCGCACCACCCAGTGATGTTTTTCTCACTCCTACTAGTGAATCTAATGTAACACACACCCATACAATGCGCACCACACCGTGATGTTTTTCTCACTCCTACAAGTGAATGTAATGTAACACACACCCATACAATGCGCACCACCCAGTGATGTTTTTCTCACTCCTACTAGTGAATCTAATGTAACACACACCCATACAATGCGCACCACCCCGCGATGTTTTTCAGAAACCTATCCTACATTGCCACTGCATGTTCCCTGACCTCCCCATGCTGACCACACCGCGGTGCTTTTCTCCATCCTACATTGCCACTCACTGAATATCCTAATTCAGACCCTCCATTCACACCACCCCGTGATGTTTTTCTCACTCCTACTAGTGAATGTAATGTAACACACACCCATAAAATGCGCACCACCCCGTGATGTTTTTCTCACTCCTACTAGTGAATGTAATGTAACACACACCCATACAATGCGCACCACCCCGTGATGTTTTTCTCACTCCTACTAGTGAATGTAATGTAACACACACCCATACAATGCGCACCACCCCGTGATGTTTTTCTCACTCCTACTAGTGAATGTAATGTAACACACACCCATACAATGCGCACCACCCAGTGATGTTTTTCTCACTCCTACTAGTGAATCTAATGTAACACACACCCATACAATGCGCACCACCCCGCGATGTTTTTCTCACTCTTACTAGTGAATGTAATGTAACACACACCCATACAATGCGCACCGCCCCGCGATGTTTTTCTCACTCCTACTAGTGAATGTAATGTAACACACACCTATACAATGCGCACCAGCCCGTGATGTTTTTCTCACTCCTACTAGTGAATGTAATGTAACACACAAGCATACAATGCGCACCACCCCGTGATGTTTTTCTCAATCCTATTAGTGAATATAATGTAACACACACCCATACAATGCGCACCACCCTTCGATGTTTTTCAGAAACCTATCCTACATTGCCACTGCATGTTCCCTGACCTCCCCATGCTGACAACCCCGCGGTGCTTTTCTCCATCCTACATTGCCAATCACTGCCTATCCTAATTCAGACCCTCCGATTCACACCACCCCGTGATGTTTTTCTCACTCCTACTAGTGAATGTAATGTAACACACACCCATACAATGCGCACCACCCCGTGATGTTTTTCTCACTCCTACTAGTGAATCTAATGTAACACACACCCATAAAATGCGCACCACCCCGCGATGTTTTTCAGAAATGTATCCTAAATTGGCACTGCATGTTCCCTTACCTCCCCATGCTGACCTCCCCGCGGTGCTTTTCTCCATCCTACATTGCCAATCACTGCCTATCCTAATTCCGACCCTCCGATTCACACCACCCCGTGATGTTTTTCTCACTCCTAGTAGTGAATGTAATGTAACACACACCCATGCAATGCGCACCACCCCGTGATGTTTTTCTCACTCCTACTAGTGAATGTAATGTAACACACACCCATACAATGCGCACCACCCAGTGATGTTTTTCTCACTCCTACTAGTGAATCTAATGTAACACACACCCATACAATGCGCACCACACCGTGATGTTTTTCTCACTCCTACAAGTGAATGTAATGTAACACACACCCATACAATGCGCACCACCCAGTGATGTTTTTCTCACTCCTACTAGTGAATCTAATGTAACACACACCCATACAATGCGCACCACCCCGCGATGTTTTTCAGAAACCTATCCTACATTGCCACTGCATGTTCCCTGACCTCCCCATGCTGACCACACCGCGGTGCTTTTCTCCATCCTACATTGCCACTCACTGAATATCCTAATTCAGACCCTCCAATTCACACCACCCCGTGATGTTTTTCTCACTCCTACTAGTGAATGTAATGTAACACACACCCATAAAATGCGCACCACCCCGTGATGTTTTTCTCACTCCTACTAGTGAATGTAATGTAACACACACCCATACAATGCGCACCACCCCGTGATGTTTTTTTCACTCCTATTAGTGAATGTAATGTAACACACACACATACAATGCGCACCACCCCGTGATGTTTTTCTCACTCCTACTAGTGAATGTAATGTAACACACACCCATACAATGCGCACCACCCCGTGATGTTTTTCTCACTCCTACTAGTGAATGTAATGTAACACACACCCATACAATGCGCACCACCCAGTGATGTTTTTCTCACTCCTACTAGTGAATCTAATGTAACACACACCCATACATTGCGCACCACCCCGCGATGTTTTTCTCACTCCTACTAGTGAATGTAATGTAACACACACCCATACAATGCGCACCGCCCCGCGATGTTTTTCTCACTCCTACTAGTGAATGTAATGTAACACACACCTATACAATGCGCACCAGCCCGTGATGTTTTTCTCACTCCTACTAGTGAATGTAATTTAACACACACCCATACAATGCGCACCACCCCGTGATGTTTTTCTCAATCCTATTAGTGAATGTAATGTAACACACACCCATACAATGCGCACCACCCTTCGATGTTTTTCAGAAACCTATCCTACATTGCCACTGCATGTTCCCTGACCTCCCATGCTGACCACCCCGCGGTGCTTTTCTCCATCCTACATTGCCAATCACTGCCTATCCTAATTCAGACCCTCCGATTCACACCACCCCGTGATGTTTTTCTCACTCCTACTAGTGAATGTAATGTAACACACACCCATAAAATGCGCACCACCCCGCGATGTTTTTCAGAAATGTATCCTAAATTGGCACTGCATGTTCCCTTACCTCCCCATCCTGACCTCCCCGCGGTGCTTTTCTCCATCCTACATTGCCAATCACTGCCTATCCTAATTCCGACCCTCCGATTCACACCACCCCGTGATGTTTTTCTCACTCCTAGTAGTGAATGTAATGTAACACACACCCATACAATGCGCACCACCCCGTGATGTTTTTTTCACTCCTACTAGTGAATGTAATGTAACACACACCCATACAATGCGCACCACCCCGTGATGTTTTTCTCACTCCTACTAGTGAATGTAATGTAACACACACCCATACAATGCGCACCACCCCGTGATGTTTTTCTCACTCCTACTAGTGAATGTAATGTAACACACACCCATACAATGCGCAACACCCCGTGATGTTTTTCTCACTCCTACTAGTGAATGTAATGTAACACACACCCATACAATGCGCACCACCGCGTGATGTATTTCTCACTCCTATTAGAGAATGTAATGTAACACACACCCATACAATGCGCACCACCCCGTGATGTTTTTCTCACTCCTACTAGTGAATGTAATGTAACACACACCCATACAATGCGCACCACCCCGTGATGTTTTTCTCACTCCTACTACTGAATCTAATGTAACACACACCCATACAATGCGCACCACCCCGCGATTATTTTCAGAAACCTATCCTACATTGCCACTGCATGTTCCCTGACCTCCCCATGCTGACTACACCGCGGTGCTTTTCGCCATCCTACATTGCCACTCACTGCCTATCCTAATTCAGACCCTCCAATTCACGCCACCCCGTGATGTTTTTCTCACTCCTAGTAGTGAATGTAATGTAACACACACCCATACAATGCGCACCACCCCGTGATGTTTTTCTCACTCCTACTAGTGAATCTAATGTAACACACACCCATACAATGCGCACCACCCCGCGATGTTTTTCAGAAACATATCCTAAATTGCCACTGCATGTTCCCTTACCTCCCCATGCTGACCACCCCGCGGTGCTTTTCTCCATCCTACATTGCTAATCACTGCCTATCCTAATTCAGACCCTCCAATTCACACCACCCAGTGATGTTTTTCTCACTCCTAGTAGTGAATGTAATGTAACACACACCCATACAATGCGCACCACCCCGTGATGTTTTTCTCACTCCTACTAGTGAATGTAATGTAACACACACCCATACAATGCGCACCACCCCGTGATGTTTTTTTCACTCCTACTAGTGAATGTAATGTAACACACACCCATACAATGCGCACCACCCCGTGATGTTTTTCTCACTCCTACTAGTGAATGTAATGTAACACACACCCATACAATGCGCACCACCCCGTGATGTTTTTCTCACTCCTACTAGTGAATGTAATGTAACACACACCCATACAATGCACACCACCCAGTGATGTTTTTCTCACTCCTACTAGTGAATCTAATGTAACACACACCCATACAATGCGCACCACCCCGCGATGTTTTTCAGAAACCTATCCTACATTGCCACTGCGTGTTCCCTGACCTCCCCACGCTGACCACCCCGCGGTGCTTTTCTCCATCCTACATTGCCACTCACTGCCTATCCTAATTCAGACCATCCGATTCACACCACCCCGTGATGTTTTTCTCACTCCTACTAGTCAATGTAATGTAACACACACCAATACAATGCGCACCACCCCGCGATGTTTTTCTCACTCCTACTAGTGAATGTAATGTAACACACACCCATATAATGCGCACCACCCCGCGATGTTTTTCTCAATCCTACTAGTGAATGTAATGTAACACACACCCATAAAATGCGCACCACACCGCGATGTTTTTCAGAAACGTATCCTAAATTGCCACTGCATGTTCCCTTACCTCCCCATGCTGACCACCCGGCGGTGCTTTTCTCCATCCTACATTGCCAATCACTGTCTATCCTAATTCCGACCCTCCGATTCACACCACCCCGTGATGTTTTTCTCACTCCTAGTAGTGAATGTAATGTAATACGCACCCATACAATGCGCACCACCCCGTGATGTTTTTCTCACTCCTACTAGTGAATGTAATGTAACACACACCCATACAATGCGCACCACCCCGTGATGTTTTTCTCACTCCTACTAGTGAATCTAATGTAACACACACCCATACAATGTGCACCACCCCTCGATGTTTTTCAGAAACCTATCCTACTTTGCCACTGCATGTTCCCTTACCTCCCCATGCTGACCACCCCGCGGTGCTTTTCTCCATCCTGCATTGCCACTCACTGCCTATCCTAATTCAGACCCTCCGATTCACACCACCCCGTGATGTTTTTCTCACTCCTACTAATGAATGTAATGTAACACACACCCATACAATGCGCACCACCCCGTGATGTTTTTCTCACTCCTACTAGTGAATGTAATGTAACACACACCCATACAATGCGCACCACCCCGTGATGTTTTTCTCACTCCTACTAGTGAATCTAATGTAACACACACCCATACAATACGACCACCCCGCGATGTTTTTCAGAAACCTATCCTACATTGCCACTGCATGTTCCCTGACCTCCCCACGCTGACCACCCCGCGGTGCTTTTCTCCATCCTACATTGCCACTCACTGCCTATCCTAATTCAGACCATCCGATTCACACCACCCCGTGATGTTTTTCTCACTCCTAGTAGTGAATGTAATGTAACACACACCCATACAATGCGCACCACCCCGTAATGTTTTTCTCACTCCTACTAGTGAATGTAATGTAACACACACCCATACAATGCGCACCACCCCGTGATGTTTTCTCACTCCTATTAGTGAATGTAATGTAACAAACACCCATACAATGCGCACCGCCCCGTGATGTTTTTCTCACTCCTACTAGTGAATCTAATGTAACACACACCCATACAATGCGCACCACCCCGCGATGTTTTTCAGAAACCTATCCTACATTGCCACTGCATGTTCCCTGACCTCCCCATGCTGACCAACCCGCGGTGCTTTTCTCCATCCTAAATTGCCACTCACTGCCTATCCTAATTGAGAACCTCCGATTCACACAACCCCGTGATGTTTTTCTCACTCCTACTAGTGAATGTAATGTAACACACATCCATACAATGCGCACCACCCCGTGATGTTTTTCTCACTCCTACTAGTGAATCTAATATAACACACACCCATACAATGCGCACCACCCCGCGATGTTTTTCAGAAACGTATCCTAAATTGCCACTGCATGTTCCCTTACCTCCCCATGCTGACCACCCCGCGGTGCTTTTCTCCATCCTACATTGCTAATCACTGCCTATCCTAATTCAGACCCTCCGATTCACACCACCCCGTGATGTTTTTCTCACTCCTAGTAGTGAATGTAATGTAACACACACCCATACAATGCGCACCACCCCGTGATGTTTTTCTCACTCCTACTAGTGAATGTAATGTAACACACACCCATACAATGCGCACCACCCCGTGATGTTTTTTTCACTCCTACTAGTGAATGTAATGTAACACACACCCATACAATGCGCACCACCCCGTGATGTTTTTCTCACTCCTACTAGTGAATGTAATGTAACACACACCCATACAATGCGCACCACCCCGTGATGTTTTTCTCACTCCTACTAGTGAATGTAATGTAACACACACCCATACAATGCACACCACCCAGTGATGTTTTTCTCACTCCTACTAGTGAATCTAATGTAACACACACCCATACAATGCGCACCACCCCGCGATGTTTTTCAGAAACCTATCCTACATTGCCACTGCATGTTCCCTGACCTCCCCACGCTGACCACCCCGCGGTGCTTTTCTCCAACCTACATTGCCACTCACTGCCTATCCTAATTCAGACCATCCGATTCACACCACCCCGTGATGTTTTTCTCACTCCTACTAGTGAATGTAATTTAACACACACCAATACAATGCGCACCACCCCGCGATGTTTTTCTCACACCTACTAGTGAATGTAATGTAACACACACCCATATAATGCGCACCACCCCGCGATGTTTTTCTCACTCCTACTAGTGAATGTAATGTAACACACACCCATAAAATGCGCACCACCCCATGATGTTTTTCAGAAACGTATCCTAAATTGCCACTGCATGTTCCCTTACCTCCCCATGCTGACCACCCGGCGGTGCTTTTCTCCATCCTACATTGCCAATCACTGCCTATCCTAATTCCGACCCTCCGATTCACACCACCCCGTGATGTTTTTCTCACTCCTAGTAGTGAATGTAATGTAACACACACCCATACAATGCGCACCACCCCGTGATGTTTTTCTCACTCCTACTAGTGAAACTAATGTAACACACACCCATACAATGCGCACCACCCCTCGATGTTTTTCAGAAACCTATCCTACTTTGCCACTGCATGTTCCCTGACCTCCCCATGCTGACCACCCCGCGGTGCTTTTCTCCATCCTACATTGCCACTCACTGCCTATCCTAATTCAGACCCTCCGATTCACACCACCCCGTGATGATTTTCTCACTCCTACTAGTGAATGTAATGTAACACACACCCATACAATGCGCACCACCCCGTGATGTTTTTTTCACTCCTACTAGTGAATGTAATGTAACACACACCCATACAATGCGCACCACCCCGTGATGTTTTTCTCACTCCTACTAGTGAATGTAATGTAACACACACCCATACAATGCGCACCACCCCGTGATGTTTTTCTCACTCCTACTAGTGAATGTAATGTAACACACACCCATACAATGCACACCACCCAGTGATGTTTTTCTCACTCCTACTAGTGAATATAATGTAACACACACCCATACAATGCGCACCACCCCGCGATGTTTTTCAGAAACCTATCCTACATTGCCACTGCATGTTCCCTGACCTCCCCACGCTGACCACCCCGCGGTGCTTTTCTCCAACCTATATTGCCACTCACTGCCTATCCTAATTCAGACCATCCGATTCACACCACCCGTGATGTTTTTCTCACTCCTACTAGTGAATGTAATTTAACACACACCAATACAATGCGCACCACCCCGCGATGTTTTTCTCACACCTACTAGTGAATGTAATGTAACACACACCCATATAATGCGCACCACCCCGCGATGTTTTTCTCACTCCTACTAGTGAATGTAATGTAACACACACCCATAAAATGCGCACCACCCCATGATGTTTTTCAGAAACGTATCCTAAATTGCCACTGCATGTTCCCTTACCTCCCCATGCTGACCACCCGGCGGTGCTTTTCTCCATCCTACATTGCCAATCACTGCCTATCCTAATTCCGACCCTCCGATTCACACCACCCCGTGATGTTTTTCTCACTCCTAGTAGTGAATGTAATGTAACACACACCCATACAATGCGCACCACCCCGTGATGTTTTTCTCACTCCTACTAGTGAAACTAATGTAACACACACCCATACAATGCGCACCACCCCTCGATGTTTTTCAGAAACCTATCCTACTTTGCCACTGCATGTTCCCTGACCTCCCCATGCTGACCACCCCGCGGTGCTTTTCTCCATCCTACATTGCCACTCACTGCCTATCCTAATTCAGACCCTCCGATTCACACCACCCCGTGATGTTTTTCTCACTCCTACTAGTGAATGTAATGTAACACACACCCATACAATGCGCACCACCCCGTGATGTTTTTTTCACTCCTACTAGTGAATGTAATGTAACACACACCCATACAATGCGCACCACCCCATGATGTTTTTCTCACTCCTACTAGTGAATGTAATGTAACACACACCCATACAATGCGCACCACCCCGTGATGTTTTTCTCACTCCTACTAGTGAATGTAATGTAACACACACCCATACAATGCGCACCACCCCGTGATGTTTTTCTCACTCCTACTAGTGAATGTAATGTAACACACACCCATACAATGGGCACCACCCCGTGATGTTTTTCTCACTCCTATTAGAGAATGTAATGTAACACACACCCATACAATGCGCACCACCCCGTGATGTTTTTCTCACTCCTACTAGTGAATGTAATGTAACACACACCCATACAATGCGCACCACCGCGTGATGTTTTTCTCACTCCTACTAGTGAATCTAATGTAACACACACCCATACAATGCGCACCAACCCCGCGATGTTTTTCAGAAACCTATCCTACATTGCCACTGCATGTTCCCTGACCTCCCCATGCTGACCACACCGCGGTGCTTTTCTCCATCCTACATTGCCACTCACTGCCTATCCTAATTCAGACCCTCCATTTCACGCCACCCCGTGATGTTTTTCTCACTCCTAGTAGTGAATGTAATGTAACACACACCCATACAATGCGCACCACCCCGTGATGTTTTTCTCACTCCTACTAGTGAATGTAATGTAAAACACACCCATACAATGCGCACCACCCCGTGATGTTTTTCTCACTCCTACTAGTGAATCTAATGTAACACACACCCATACAATGCGACCACCCCGCGATGTTTTTCAGAAACCTATCCTATATTGCCACTGCATGTTCCCTGACCTCCCCACGCTGACCACCCCGCGGTGCTTTTCTCCATCCTACATTGCCACTCACTGCCTATCCTAATTCAGACCATCCGATTCACACCACCCCGTGATGTTTTTCTCACTCCTAGTAGTGAATGTAATGTAACACACACCCATACAATGCGCACCACCCCGCGATGTTTTTCTCACTCCTACTAGTGAATGTAATGTAACACACACCCATGCAATGCGCACCACCCCGTGATGTTTTTCTCACTCCTACTAGTGAATGTAATGTAACACACACCCATAAAATGCGCACCACCCCGTGATGTTTTTCTCACTCCTACTAGTGAATGTAATGTAACACACACCCATACAATGCGCACCACCCCGTGATGTTTTTCTCACTCCTATTAGTGAATGTAATGTAACAAACACCCATACAATGCGCACCGCCCCGTGATGTTTTTCTCACTCCTACTAGTGAATCTAATGTAACACACACCCATACAATGCGCACCACCCCGCGATGTTTTTCAGAAACCTATCCTACATTGCCACTGCATGTTCCCTGACCTCCCCATGCTGACCACCCCGCGGTGCTTTTCTCCATCCTAAATTGCCACTCACTGCCTATCCTAATTCAGAACCTCCGATTCACACCACCCCGTGATGTTTTTCTCACTCCTACTAGTGAATGTAATGTAACACACATCCATACAATGCGCACCACCCCGTGATGTTTTTTTCACTCCTACTAGTGAATGTAATGTAACACACACCCATACAATGCGCACCACCCTGTGATGTTTTTCTCACTCCTACTAGTGAATGTAATGTAACACACACGCATACAATGCGCACCACCCCGTGATGTTTTTCTCACTCCTACTAGTGAATGTAATGTAACACACACCCATACGATGCGCACCACCCAGTGATGTTTTTCTCACTCCTACTAGTGAATCTAATGTAACACACACCCATACAATGCGCACCACCCCGCGATGTTTTTCAGAAACCTATCCTACATTGCCACTGCATGTTCCCTGACCTCCCCACGCTGACCACCCCGCGGTGCTTTTCTCCATCCTACATTGCCACTCACTGCCTATCCTAATTCAGACCATCCGATTCACACCACCCCGTGATGTTTTTCTCACTCCTACTAGTGAATGTAATGTAACACACACCCATACAATGCGCACCACCCCGCGATGTTTTTCTCACTCCTACTAGTGAATGTAATGTAACACACACCCATATAATGCGCACCACCCCGCGATGTTTTTCTCACTCCTACTAGTGAATGTAATGTAACACACACCCATAAAATGCGCACCACCCCGCGATGTTTTTCAGAAACGTATCCTAAATTGCCACTGCATGTTCCCTTACCTCCCCATGCTGACCAGCCGGCGGTGCTTTTCTCCATCCTACATTGCCAATCACTGCCTATCCTAATTCCGACCCTCCGATACACACCACCCCGTGATGTTTTTCTCACTCCTAGTAGTGAATGTAATGTAACACACACCCATACAATGCGCACCACCCCGTGATGTTTTTCTCACTCCTACTAGTGAATGTAATGTAACACACACCCATACAATGCGCACCACCCCGTGATGTTTTTCTCACTCCTACTAGTGAATCTAATGTAACACACACCCATACAATGCGCACCACCCCTTGATGTTTTTCAGAAACCTATCCTACTTTGCCACTGCATGTTCCCTGACCTCCCCATGCTGACCACCCCGCGGTGCTTTTCTCCATCCTACATTGCCACTCACTGCCTATCCTAATTCAGACCCTCCGATTCACACCACCCCGTGATGTTTTTCTCACTTCTACTAGTGAATGTAATGTAACACACACCCATACAATGCGCACCAACCCGTGATGTTTTTTTCACTCCTACTAGTGAATGTAATGTAACACACACCCATACAATGCGCACCACCCCGTGATGTTTTTCTCACTCCTACTAGTGAATGTAATGTAACACACACCCATACAATGCGCACCACCCCGTGATGTTTTTCTCACTCCTACTAGTGAATGTAATGTAACACACACCCATACAATGCGCACCACCCCGTGATGTTTTTCTCACTCCTACTAGTGAATGTAATGTAACACACACCCATACAATGCGCACCACCCCGTGATGTTTTTCTCACTCCTACTAGTGAATGTAATGTAACACACACCCATACAATGCGCACCACCCCGTGATGTTTTTCTCACTCCTATTAGAAAATGTAATGTAACACACACCCATACAATGCGCACCACCCCGTGATGTTTTTCTCACTCCTACTAGTGAATGTAATGTAACACACACCCATACAATGCGCACCACCGCGTGATGTTTTTCTCACTCCTACTAGTGAATCTAATGTAACACACACCCATACAATGCGCACCACCCCGCGATGTTTTTCAGAAACCTATCCTACATTGCCACTGCATGTTCCCTGACCTCCCCATGCTGACCACACCGCGGTGCTTTTCTCCATCCTACATTGCCACTCACTGCCTATCCTAATTCAGACCCTCCAATTCACGCCACCCCGTGATGTTTTTCTCACTCCTAGTAGTGAATGTAATGTAACACACACCGATACAATGCGCACCACCCCGTGATGTTTTTCTCACTCCTACTAGTGAATGTAATGTAACACACACCCATACAATGCGCACCACCCCGTCATGTTTTTCTCACTCCTACTAGTGAATGTAATGTAACACACACCCATACAATGCGCACCACCCAGTGATGTTTTTCCACTCCTACTAGTGAATCTAATGTAACACACACCCATACAATGCGCACCACCCCGCGATGTTTTTCAGAAACCTATCATACATTGCCACTGCATGTTCCCTCACCTCCCCATGCTGACCACACCGCGGTGCTTTTCTCCATCCTACATTGCCAATCACTGCCTATCCTAATTCTGACCCTCCGATTCACACCACCCCGTGATGTTTTTCTCACTCCTAGTAGTGAATGTAATGTAACACACACCCATACAATGCGCACCACCCCGTGATGTTTTTCTCACTCCTACTAGTGAATGTAATGTAACACACACCCATACTATGCGCACCACCCAGTGATGTTTTTCTCACTCCTACTAGTGAATCTAATGTAACACACACCCATACAATGCGCACCACCCCGCGATGTTTTTCAGAAACCTATCCTACATTGCCACTGCATGTTCCCTGACCTCCCCACGCTGACCACCCCGCGGTGCTTTTCTCCATCCTACATTGCCACTCACTGCCTATCCTAATTCAGACCATCCGATTCACACCACCCCGTGATGTTTTTCTCACTCCTACTAGTGAATGTAATGTAACACACACCCATACAATGCGCACCACCCCGCGATGTTTTTCTCACTCCTACTAGTGAATGTAATGTAACACACACCCATATAATGCGCACCACCCCGCGATGTTTTTCTCACTCCTACTAGTGAATGTAATGTAACACACACCCATAAAATGCGCTCCACCCCGCGATGTTTTTCAGAAACGTATCCTAAATTGCCACTGCATGTTCCCTTACCTCCCCATGCTGACCACCCGGCGGTGCTTTTCTCCATCCTACATTGCCAATCACTGCCTATCCTAATTCCGACCCTCCGATTCACACCACCCCGTGATGTTTTTCTCACTCCTAGTAGTGAATGTAATGTAACACACACCCATACAATGCGCACCACCCCG